>NC_133654.1:9194812-9494812 GCF_009905375.1 Apium graveolens | reverse complement strand
TTAAGTCCAAATGCAAGACTGACAAGACACTGAAAGGTAAGGATGATGGAAAAGATGATCGAGGAAGCTCTGGAATGGGTAGAGGTCATAGTCAAGGTAGAGGATTCACATCAAGACAAGCTGAAATCACAAGTCACGGGACAAGTTTTGATACTGGGAAAAGGATAAGTTCTGCTACTGGTAAAAGGATAAGTTCTGATGAACTTTTAGATCTTGATGAAGAAATGTCAAGATAGTTATTTCTTCAGGAAAATCCAGGAATGGACTTGGAGAGTTTAATGGAAGAAGAAGCCAGACTTAAATCAGAGAAAGTCACATCTAAATCTAAAGCTTCTGGTAAAAAGCCACTTCCAAAACTCAAAGGCATTGTGATCAAAGAAAGTACACATTCTGAAGCAACATTGGCTAGATCACAACCACAGATAGATCCAAGATCCAAGGGTAAAGAAAAGGTTGGTGAACCTATCAAGGTTTATGTACCTCCTGAGGATGAAGAAATTACTGATGAAAAGGATGATCTTGCTCTGACTTCAAGAAAAGTTCTTAAAACAACCTCTAACATGGCTCAAGTTGTTCAGAGTCAAGAAATTGTAAGTTCTGATATTCAGAAGAAGCAAGTAACCTCTGACATAGCTCAAGTTAACTTGATATCAGAAGATAGACCAAAGACACTCCTACCAGCATTCACTAAAGCAAAACATACTCAACCTTTGAAGACTACTGCAAGTGGTTTTGAAGCTAGAGTAGTTACTGGAAAGGAAGCAAGAGATAAAAATGGATTGGGAAGTGCTGATGAAAGGAGAATACAGAACACTACCAATGATCCAACTTCCTTGAGTGAACCAGGTATTGGAGCAACTCCTGAGAGATTGAATCAACTGGAATCTGTACAAATGGTTTACCATACCTACTTGAAAGAATACATCTTGTTGTATTTCATGACAGATAGTAGGGTTTATCATATAAGGCAAAATGTCATTCCGTTGAAGTATTTTGAAGAATTGGAGCATGTACTATTCTTACTTCAAGTGGATGACAGATTGACAGGGACTGCTGCAAACTATTTGAAGGATCAGATTCAGAGACAGAAAAGGCTTTATTCTGTTAAGTTTGACAGCACATACGTTCCAAAGTACAGAGATCATAAGGGTGATATAGTTGAAATGAAGCCCAATTCTGCTCAAATTATAACTACCTCTCTAGGGTACAGGGCTGTGGAATTCAATATTGAGTCCGATAAAGCTTATTTGATCAGACTGGATCAGGATATAAGAAAAGCAAAGATCAATGATCTCAGAGCTGCAATCTTTCAAATTGGTGAAGATACTGCAGAGCTTAAAGATGCCAAAAGGAGAATGATTGATGAACTTAGATATGCTGAGAGATGTTTGTTGAAGAACTATCTCAGAACAACCCCTGACATCAGAGAGATCAGATAATGAAGCCAAGTCAAAGATCTACAACTGCTTAAATTCTGATATTTGTACAGACTGAAGTTGTTATCAGAAGTTAAATATTGGTAAAGCGTTAAGGACTGTAAGTTGTAGTTATCTAGTCTAATTCTCATGTATTTGTACTTAATGTTTTTGACATCATCAAATATCCGTTAAACTTGTATATTATGCTAATTTACAAGTTGAGGGAGATTGTTAGATATATTTGATAATGTCATGGCTAATATGATTTATGTTTAGATTTCAGATCTTACTTAACAGGACAAGTCAGTACTTAACCATTAATCAGTACTTATACTGGAAGTCAGGACTTAAGGATATCAGTACTTATATTATCAGGAGATAATCATCAGAAGTTAGATATCAGAACTTAAGTGCTAAAGGACGTTCAGATAAGGACAGTAGCTGATTAAAGGAAAGAAGATCGAGATAAACATAAGAAGAGATATGCATGAAGAAGGAGTTCCGTGAAGAATGGAATACTTGGAAGAAAAGATATCTGATTGATATATTTTAGGAAGCAGAATTATATTCCATATCAATAGCGATTATCTTGTAACTGTGTAGTATATAAACACAGACATAGGGTTTACACTATAAGTGTTATCATATTCGAGAAGATTATTTATTGTAACCCTAACAGCTCTCGTGATATTTTGTTCATCACTGAGAGGTAACAGTTCCATACTGTAACAGAGTTTGTTATTTCAATAAAGTTTGTTTTCTGTTACTTAAGTTATTAAAGTTCGATTTGATTGTATTATACACTGTATTCACCCCCTCTACAGTGTGTGTGACCTAACACAATGTCAAGCAGTTACTATAACACTTTTAAGTTTTCAACGTGCTTCTTGAATATCTCCATAAACTAAGAGCTAAAATTGTTAGGGCGGTGATACCAACTAAAACCTGCAAGAATAGAAACAGATTATACAAGTATTACTGAAGCTTGCAAACAACATGAATATCGCCTAAAGGTAGCATACTAGACTACACAAATAGTTCAATGTGATCGGATCCGGTAGCCACATATTAGATCCAACACAGACATAAGTCAAGTTATACTGACCTTTCATTTAGCCCCAAAAAAAAATACTGACCTGTGAATTTCTAGCATACACGAACTCTGTTGAGGGGATAAATGACTTTAGTATTTTGAAGCGAGAAGTTTGGGGCATTAAAATCACAACAGTGTACTGTATTTTGCAAGGAAAAGGTATCATCCTTTGTAATGCCAATTGTGTTGTTGATGGGGTCAATTTTTCCCGAACTAAACTAACTGAAATGTTATACTCCATATATAAAACAGTTGCCTTTTCTACCTAAGCCATTGCTTTCAGTACAAGTCATAAATAATTTAAATATAATAATTTGGTGAGACGAAAAACAGCAGTGAAACATATTGCAATCATAGTCTAGTTAGGCTACGGACCTCATAAATAGATCCAACATCAGCAGTATATATTCTTGATTTGCAGCTGCTCAATATTTTATCTAGCCAACGGTAATTTTCCTGCAAGTGCATAACAAACCAGAACAGTATAAGAAAATTGATTTGGATGTGTTTAGTGAGTACACAAAAGTAGGTCCTGTTTTAAATTCTCCGAAAGACTATGGGGGATTTGCACCAGCCGGTTGCATAACAAGTTAGTGCAAGCAAAGCAACACAACTAAACTTTTTTACATCTACTCATGTTTGAAGCGCAGGATCTGCAATACTTTTGTTTCAAGAAACTTATGTTGGAAACCTGATGAACTTTGCTAGCTTAATTTTTCAAACTTCAAAAGACCTGATATATACATAATTTTGATATGAAACAAACACAGTACTTTTATTTCATACAAAACAAAGTTACAACTTATATTATAAACTTAGAACACAATATAAGATGATAATAATAGAAACACACTTTTTTATTTTACACAAAAGAGTTACAACATCAAGTTACAGCTTGAATTTCTTTCATTAGGCTCCTGTCTTTCTTTTTTGAGAGGAGTTTCATCTCTCTATCACTCTCTTTTAATCTTTTTCACTTTTGTGTGTTTTTTTACACTACCAATAACCAGACCTATTTATAAGTTTTAAACCCTGCAAGCAAATTATGCACCATATTTCTGTTAGAATTCAAACTCTCCAGAATCATAATTAATGAATAAAATAAAATAGATTGAATAAGTATATTAAGAAATAGCTGTTCTTCTGGGAAATATGGTGGGCAAACCATGTGCACTAATTTCTACGTGGTTACATGGTCGAAGAAATCTTCTTGGAAGTATGTATATTACAGCAGCTATTAGAAGATGGGTTTTAAAAGAAGTAAAAGATGGTAGGTGCCCAGTTCATGTGAACCAAAGAAATACAACAACAGCTAGGTATCATTTTGTAAGAGTCAAACGTGAAGGTAAAGTAGTTCCTCATATTAAGGCATGCTATCTTTTAGAATATGCAAATATAAGGCTGGCCAGGAAATAAGGAATTAAATGATAGGTGATGTAAGGCATGATCTGTATCCTAGTTTCAAAGCCTATAAAAGGAGCTGCTATGTACTGTATTTGTAGTACTGAGAGTTAGAAAACCAGAGAAAAAAAAAGAGCCGCAGCTCTCTCTCTACATATATTAAAAAGAAGTTGTAGCTTTGTTGCTTTTAATTAAAATAACATAAAGCTATTTATTTTTCTATTTCTTTATTCATACAGTCCATATACACCCACATACACATTCTCTGTTTAAATTGAAAATACCTAAACCTAAGCCTATATACGTTTCCAACAAGTGGTATCTGAGGTTACGTTCCTGAAAAATGGAAAACATGATTCAATCGCAAATTTTAAAGTTGACAGCGACAAATTACGGAAACTGGAGTATCCAAACGAAGGTGTTACTCGGTTCCCAAGATATTTGAAATATGGTGGAAAGCGGTTTTATTGAACCCATAAATGCAGCTGCTGAAGCACGCTTAACAAATGAGCAGAAGGCAATGTTAAAAGAGTCGCGGAAAAGAGACCAAAAGACTTTATTTTTAATTATTCAAGGTGTTGATGAATCAACCTTTGAAAAAATTTCAAATGCGAAAAAGGCGAAAGAAGCATGGGAGATTCTGCAGAAATCATTCCAGGGTGTCGAGAAAGTCAAAAAGGTGCGACTCCAGGTGCTACATGGCGAGTTTGAAAATTTAAAAATGAAGTCCTCAGAAAATATTGGTGAATTTGTTACGCGTTTGAAAACGGTGACAAACGAGATGAAAAGAAATGGAGAAAGTCTTGATGATGTCCGGGTCATGGAAAAGTTGCTCCATTCGCTAACAAGAAAGTTTGATTATGTTGTTACTTCTATCGAGGAGTCAAAAGATCTGTCCACGATTTCCATTGACGAGCTCGTAGGTTCTCTTCAAGCCCACGAGCAGCGAATGAACCAGTATGATGATGCAAGCCACTTGGAAAAGGCGTTGCAAAGTAAGGTGTCCATTGATGACAATTCTGGAAGTAGCATTTATGTACGTGGAAGGGGTGGCTTTAGAGGTGGCTACTGAGGTGGACGAGGACGTGGAAGGCAGTATTTCAACCAAGGCCAGAATTCTGAAGGTTTTAAATCATCTGGTCGTAGTCAAAATTTTAGAGGCCGAGGAAGAGGTGGATTTTAACGAGGTGACAAATCTCAGTTTCAATGTTATAATTGTAATAAATTTGGTCACTTCAGTTATGAGTGTAGAGCACCGAAGGTGGAAGAAAGAAGTCATTTTGCAGCAGCAGAAGAAGATAAAGACGTTGGCACTGCTATGTTCCTCACTTATAAAGGAGATGAGGAAAGCAAGAAGAATGTTTGGTATCTTGACTCAGGTGCCAGCAATCACATGACTGGTCATAAAGATTTATTTACGGAGATAGATGAGACCATCAGTGGAGAAATTACTTTTGGTGACTCGTCAAAGATTCCGGTCAAAGGAAAAGGTATAATTACGACTGTGTCAAAGAATGATGAGAAAAAGTATATAAATGATGTTTATTATACACCTGCTTTGAAAAATAATATCATCAATCTTGGCCAACTTGTGGAGAAAGGTTATAATATTCAGATGCAGGATAATTCTCTTATCATCAGAAATCAGGTTAGAGAATTAATTGCAGATGTAGAGATGTCAAAGAATCGCTTGTTTATACCTGATATGCAGACGAAGGTGCAAAAGTGCCTAAAATCGGTCATTAAAAATGACTCGTGGCTGTGGCACTTGAGATATGGTCATCTTGGTTTTTCTGGCTTAAAATTATTGTCAAAGACAAAGATGGTGGACGGTTTGCCAGAAATCAACGAACCAAAAATTTTGTGTGAAGCGTGTGTCAAGTGGAAGCAACATAGACAAAGCTTTCCGGTTGGAAAATCGTGGAGAGCCAGAAGGCCATTGGATATTGTTCACACAGATATAGCTGGTCCATTTGACATTCCTTCCCTTGGGGGAAATAGGTATTACCTAACATTTATTGATGATTTTAGCAGGAAAAGTTGGGTGTATATCCTCAAAGAAAAATCGGAGGCTCTTAATAAATTCAAGGAGTTCAAAGCACTGGCGGAAAAACAAAGTGGTCAATATTTGAAGAGACTCAGATCAGATAGAGGAGGAGAGTATACTTCAAATTTGTTTAGAAGTTTTTGCAGAGCACATGGCATAAATCATCAGTTGACAACGATATATACTCCTCAGAAAAATGGAGTTGCAGAAAGGAAGAACCACACAATTCTTGACATGGCAAGGAGTATGGTGAAAGCAAAGCACTTGCCAAGAACTTTCTGGGCAGAAGATGTTCTATGTGCAATTTATTTTTGAATCGCTGTCCAACAAAAAGTGTCAGAAATAAAACTCCAAATGAAGCATGGAGCGGGAGCAAACCATCAGTTGGACATCTCAGAATTTTTGGGTGTATTGCATATGCCCATGTTCCCGATCAGATAAGGAAGAAGCTGGATGACAAAGGTGAAAAATGCATTTTTACCGGATATGATAAAAGAAGCAAGGCGTACAGACTCTATAATCCTCTGAAATTAATCATTTCTCGAGATGTTGAGTTTGAGGAATCTGATTACTGGAGATGGAGCGAGGATGAAAGAAAAGTTGCTGGTTTATTTTTCAATGGTGATGACGATGACGGTGATAACCAGAACATTGAAGATGACGGAGATGATGATCAAACTCCTCCAGCAAGTCCAAATCAAGAAACTCTTGGATCGACACCATCCACGGGAGGAAGCAGTAGTTCAAGGGGAGCACCGAGAAAGATAAGGAGTTTGGATAATATCTATGAAGCAACAAGTCTGGTACAAACATCATTTGATTATTCCTTATTTTTTTTGATGGCTAAATGTGATCCAGTTATATTTGAGGAAGCTTCTGAAGAAAGTAAATGGAATAAAGCCATGGATGAAGAAATTGGCGCAATCAAGAAGAATGATACATGGGAGCTCACAGATCTTCCAGAAGGACACAAAGCAATTGGTGTCAAGTGGGTCTATAAAACCAAAACGAATCAAGATGGAGAAGTGGAGAAATACAAGGCGAGGTTGGTGGCTAAAGGCTACAAGCAAATATATGGCATTGACTATGACGAGGTATTCGCTCCAATTGCAAGAGTTGATACCATAGATTTTTAACAGCAATCGTATCTCAGAATCAGTGGAAGATTTATCAGATGGATGTCAAGTCAGCATTTCTAAATGGTTATCTCGAAGAAGAAGTCTATATCGAGCAACCTCCATGGTATGTTCAGAAAGGACATGAAGATAAAGTGTACCGGTTGAAGAAAGCATTGTACGGCCTAAAACAAGCACCGCGAGCATGGAACACAAGGGTTGATGAATACTTTCAGAGAAATTGTTTCATGAAGAGTCCATATGAGCATGCTCTCTACACGAAAACAAATTCAGGGGGAGATATTATGATCGTTTGCTTATACGTGGACGCCATGATCTTTACTGGAAAAAATCCTGGTATGTTTCATGATTTTAAGAAAGTTATGACTAATGAATTTGAGATGACAGATATTGGTCAAATATCATACTTTCTTGGAGTCGAGGTGAAGCAAAACAAAGACGAGATTTTTATGTCTCAGAAAAAATATGCGGAGCAGATTTTGAAGAAGTTTAGAATGGAGGAATGCAAGCCAGTAAGCACGCCAGCAGAAGTAAGCATAAAGCTCCGAGTTGATTCAACAAGAGAGTCGGTAAATCCGACACTGTTCAAAAGTTTGGTTGGAAGTCTGAGGTACCTAACTTTCACTCGTCCCAATATTATGTATGCGGTTGGACTTGTTAGTAGGTACATGGAGAAACCGAAGCAAGATCATTTCATGGCAGCTAAAAGAATTTTGAGGTACATAAAAGGTACACTTGATCATGGTCTATTTTACACGCATTCTCAAGATTCAAAATTAGTTAGCTATTCAGATACTGACTATGGTGGTGACTTGGATGACGGGAAAAGCACTTCGGGATATGTTTTTCATATCGGTTCAACGATATTTTCGTGGTCTTCGAAGAAGCAACAAACATTTGCTTTGTCAATATGTGAGGCAGAGTACATCGCAGCAGCAGCGTGCCTGATGTATTTCAGAAAATGAAATATAAGCTCAGGATGGAAATTCGAGTTTGAGGGGGAGTGTTAGAATTCAAACTCTCCAGAACCATAATTAATGAATAAAATAAAATGTATTGAATAAGTATGTTAAGAAATAGTTGTTCATCCTCGAAATATAGTAGGCAAACCGTGTGCACTAATTTCTACGTGGTTACATGGTCAAAGAAATCTTCTTGGAAGTATGTATATTACAACAGCTATTAGAAGATGGGTTTTAAAAGAAGTAAAAGATGGTAGGCACCCAGTTCATGTGAACCAAAGAAATACAACAATAACTGGGTGTCATTTTGTAAGAGTCAAACGTGAAGGTAAAGTAGTTCCTCGTATTAAGGCAGGCTATTTTTTAGAATTTACAAATATAAGACTGGCCAAGAAATAAGGAATTAAGTGATAGGTGATGTAAGACATGATCTGTATCGCAGCTCCCTCTCTCTGGATATATTAAAAAGAAGCCATAGCTTCGTTGCTTTTAAGTGAAATAATATAAAGCTATTTGTTTTTCTATTTCTTTATTCATACCGTTCATATACACCCACATACACATCCTCTGTTTAAATTGAAAATATTTAAACCTAAGCCTATATATGTTTCCAACAATTTCATGACGTATCACTGTTTGAACTTTTAAAAAATATACTGTAAGTTGACATTGCAGGATCAATATTCCCGACAATCACAAACAATGCCAGTATATACGAGAACCAACAATCAACAGATCGCGCGATAACCGACCTTCAAAATAAGGTTGCTCGATACTGGAATCAGCATGGCACAGAAAAACTGAGTTATAACCATGTGCGTTCCTATATACAACAAGAGTTTCGTTGTTTTCTGATCTTCTATTGGCATAACGAAGATTGAAATCATCGTAAGCATGCTTTGATTTTAAAAAAAGCTAGGCCTTGGACACTGTTTTGAAATGGAGCAAGGATATTTTCGGAAGCCTTGACAGAATGTTAATAATAATATCATCCGGTATTTAATGAACAGGAATTTCCATGAATCTTTGTGGAAGTCATGTAGTCCGATTATAGCAATTATAAATTGTGCCAAGTTTGAAACTCTGTTATAGTACTTATTTGGTAAAGTTTGAGAGAAGTTGTTTTGAAACTCTTAGAACAAAAGCGCTCATTGGAACAGAGAGGCCTAATTATTCATGAGAGTAAATCATGTATGCCAGTTACGGTTCTCATCGCAAGGCCAAGCTATGAAAGGAAATTAGATTTCAAAGCGAAGCTGTGAAAGTACCAGTTCCCAAATCACAACCTTGAAAAGGAATAGGATCGATGAATCTGACAGTCAGACAATATTTGTTGATTTTGACAAGCAGGCTATGTTACAAGATGGAATGCTAGGCCTACATTTATCTTGTATTATCCGGAAAATAAGAGATTTGTTCTCCGGAGGTACGAAGAAAATATGAATCAACAAAAGTAGGGTTTAAGTTGAGGAAAGCCAGGCCTTGGACAATATGTTTTACAGAAATAAGGACTTCACAGGAAGCATTAACAGAGAGTTGATGTTCAGATTGTCCGGAATATAAAGTCCGGTAAGGTTTGCCATGAAAGAACTTCTAGCCAGAGGATCCGTATGATGAACATCTTCTCAACCAGCCATATACATGCACAATAAACTTTCTCAGTTTCATGTCTCCCCGTGTTTTGTGTCCACAAATTTATCATTTATCCATCGTTTTCTAACATATTTTTATAGAGAAAATGCCCCTAAATACGTATTTACTGCAGTTCTATGAGTACGAAATGTATTTTTAATGGTAAAGTTCTAAATTTTTAAACAAATCCTGTAATTAGAAATATACCCGCTGCATTCACATTAAAAATCTCTTTCTACTCACATGAGCATCGAGCCCCTTTTTCTATTAAATTCAACTTTCTCAAACACGGAGTATAGTTAAATAAACGTAAGGGAAAAAAAGATTTTTTAAACTATTTAAGCCACGCTAATATATATCAGGATATAATGGTTACCAGAAACAACAACGAAATAGCCTAAAAGCATGCTAAAAGCATGATATCTTTAAAGATAGTCTACAAGTTGATCGGAGTCCTTCACATTTTAACTATGCCCACATACTTGAAGAAACATAATGTTCTCGATCCTGCATAATTTAGAGAATGTAATATAACATCATTGAGAAGCATTGTAGAAAATAGACTAAATAGATGTAATACATGACTAATAGAGATAGAGTGCAGTAACTAAAAAGCACTTGAATAATAAAATTACCATTCATTTCCCAGTACTTACTGTTTTCACTTTTCATGAGCATTCTGCTTGTTTGAATCCTGCGATAGAAACTAGACTCTCCTAACATTTTGCATCAGAGTCCAAGATGCTTGAGCTTCCCCACCATGACATAGGCATTCAACATTATCCAACATCCACAAGCCAAATTCACCTAATGTTCCTTCTTCCATATATATTATGACAGCAATCGAATCATTGAAGTCGGCAATGGTACCATTTTCAAATCCATTAGGTAACTTAAATGAACTAAACACCTCCTTATTTAAATGAAAAGCTAAAATTGCACCAAATATAGTCGTCTAACACAAAAATCTGTTGATAGAAACACCATAATCACCCTGCAAAGAATAATTTACTGAATTTAATCACTACAAGAAAACAGGGTAAAACCGACCGGACATAACCGACCGACATCGATTTGGTCACCTTAAAACCGACCGACGTCAGTGGTCGGTTATATGCCAACTAAACGACACCGTATCGATGACGTGGCACACATAAAACCGACCATCCACTGGTGGTCGTTTTTATTGAAAAAAAATGACACCGTTTTGCTGATGTGTCACTTTTAAAACCGACCACCTACATGTGGTCGGTTATATCCACAAATTCTGCAGGTTAAAACCGACCATATATGGTGATCGGTTTTTTAGAATAATAAAAAATTAATTTAAAGTACAAAAAAGTACCCGTTATAGAGAAAACGGTGTCGTTTTATTCTTCTGACTAAAACCGACCGCTGACGGTCGGTTTTAACCTTTTTTTTTTAATTTTTTTGTTATATCCCTCATTTCTTGATTTTGGCCAAAAAATTAAAAAAACAGAGGATTGAAGTGGAGGAGTTTCAGAAATTGTAAGTTATTTCCATATTTTGTAATAATGTGTGTGTGTGTTTATGTTGGTGGTGTATGTATTAAATGTTGTTGTATGTATTTAATGTTTTTATTTTTTTATATAATGTTTGTTGTGAGAATTGAAGTTTAATAGTAGATAATTTGTAAGTTTGTTTCATTTATTGTAATTATAGTGTGTGTGTTTGTGTATTTTATGAAATACATGAATAAATATGAGATTAATGATAAATTATTTGTTAAATATGTTTTTTTTAATTTTAAAAAATATTATTGTAGATGGAAACCATTGATCGAAGTTGTATTGGTAATCAATTACAAATCGATAAAATTTCATTGACCCTGGAATATAGAATTGGTGTAGAAATTTTTTTAAAATTTGCTAGCGAAAATGGAATGGAAGATGGTACAATGAAGTGTCCGTGTAAATGTTGTAAAAATTTGAATTGGTTAAAGATTGATGATGTTAGATTTCATTTGCTCGCTAAAGGGATGCTTGAGGGTTATACCGTGTGGACGTCGCACGGTGAAAAAATAGGAAGAAAACGTAGTCGAACATCACATCACCGTTATTGTGTTCGGGAACCTTCGAGAGTAGAAGAACCGGTAGATTTGAATGCGATGTTACATGATTTAGCCGGTGAAAATTATCAATTTTATAAAACTACGGATAAGGGAATTATGAATGTAGAAGAAGCTCCAAATGATAGTGCTAAAAAATTGTACGAGGTTATTGTTGAAAATGGAGCACCTATTTATCCCGAAAATACAAAGTACACAAGATTAAGCTTTACCACCAAATTATTGGAATTCAAAAATAACTCGCATTGTAGTAATAAAGCTTTTGATAGTTTGCTTAAACTTCTTACGGATGTGTTACCAAAAAAACATACATTACCCGAAAGTTATTATGCAATGAAAAAAATTATGAAGGATTTGAGGGTTGAATATAAAAAAATTGATTTATGTGAGAATGATTGTATGTTATTTTATGGAGATGACAAGGATAAAGTTGTGTGTGATATATGTGGTGAAGATCGTTATCGGGATGTTTCTAGGAAAGATAATAAAAAAATAGCAAAAAAAATCTTAAGACACTTTCCTTTGATCCCTCGATTACAACGCTTATATATGTCGGGACATACATCCGATCACATGAGATGGTACAAAAATAGAGATGTGAAAGATGGAGAAATAAGTCATCCCGCGGATGGAGAAGAGTGGAAAAATTTTGACCGTCGGTATCCTTCATTTGCTCAAGAAATTCGTAACATAAGGCTCGGTCTTGCGACCGATGGTTTCAACCCTTTTGGCCCTACCGAGAAAAAAATATATAGTGTGTGGCCCGTGGTGATAGTTGTCTACAATCTTCCACCATCGATGTGTATGAAAAAGCCTTATATGTTCATGACCGATATAGTTCCGGGTCCAAATAGTATTGGAAAAGATATTAACGTTTGTTTAAGGCCTCTCATCGATGAATTGAAGATATTATGAAATACCGGGGTGAAGACATACGACCAATCTTTGAAACAAAATTTTACAATGAGAGCGACTATTATGTGGACAATTAGTGACTATCCCGCTATGAGTGTGATAAGTGGGTGGTTGGGCAAAGGAAAGATGGGATGTCAAGTGTGTCTTGGAAGCGTGCAAGGGTTTCAATTAAAATATTGTAGAAAATGTAGTTTCTATGGCACGAACCGAATATTCCTTGAATCAAATGATCCACTCCGTCAAAAAAGTAATTTGTTTGATAATGAAGAAAGAAGATTGTTTCGTGGTCATTTGTCCGGTGAGGGTGTTAATGAATTGCTTTATGGTTTAGTTTTTCCACCACCCGGAAAGACTAATTCGATGGCAAGGAGTGTCGGATACGGGGAAGAGCATCATTGGATTCATGTCCCAATCTTTTACGAACTTCCTTATTGATCATCACATAGTTTACGATATTCAATTGACATCATGCATACGGAAAAAAATATTTTTAAAAACATTTTTTTTACTATTGTCAATGCGTCAAAGTCAAAAGATCATAAAAAGTAAGAGCGGATTGCAAGCATTTTGGGATGTTACCACATTTGTGGATCGATGAGAAAGGAAAGTCACCTAAAGCACCTTATTCCCTTACTAGAAAACAACGTAAACTTTTGTGTGAATGGATTAGTTCACTAAAATTTCCGGATGGTTATTCCTCAAATATATCACGTTGTTACAATGTTGAGGAGTGTACATTTTATGGATTCAAATCGCACGATTGTCACATTTTTCTTCAAAAATTATTGCCTCTCGCAATTCGTGAACTTCTACCGGCGCCTATTGCCGATGCAATTACGACAATTTCTAACTTTTTCCAAGATTTATGTTCATCCGTGGTTACAAAAACTGACTTGGAAATAATGGAAAAATCGGTTATCAAAGCGTTGTGTTTGTTGGAAACGATTTTTCCTCAAAGTTGGTTTGATTCGATGGAACACTTGGTTGTATATTTAGCCGAAGAAATTAGACTTGTTGGACCTGCTTATTGGCATTGGATGTATCCGATTGAACGTTTATTGGGCAAATTAAAACAAAAAGTCAGTAATAAAATAAGGGTTGAGGGGTCAATTGCCGAACGATATATGGAGGAGGAGATTCTTAATATTTATTCTTTTTATTTTGCCTTTGACACGATCCATAATAAGGTACGTCGTAACGAGGTTTTGTTTGATGTGCAAAATTTCGAGAATTTAAAAGTGTTCAAATATTCAATTCAATCTCTTGGAAAGGAAGGAACTCGATACATGAGTGATGATGAACGAGAGTTAGCGGAAGAATATGTTCTTTTAAACTCTCCTGAAGTTCAACCTTATCTAAGGTACCAAATCTTACTTTAAAAAATATGCGTAATAATTTTTGTTAATGACACATGCATGATCTTACTTTATATTTTAGGAAGTACCAAATCGTGTTATGCGACAACGCCCGGAAACAACACCTCAAGATTTAGATCGTATTGTCAAAAGTCGATTTAAAACTTGGTTTAAACAAAAGGTATTTATCTATTTTTAATTTGCATGATTTTTTTTAAAATTCTTATAATTACAACGTCTCATCAATTTGAATTATTTTTAGGTTGATAAAGATGAGGTGGAAGGACCTTGTTTTAGGGACTTACTTGAAGGGACGGTATTAAAAGTTATGACTTTTGAGACTTGTCAAGTTAATGGATATAAATTTTCAACAAAATCTGCATCCGATTCTGGTATTGTTGTTAAAGGAAATTTGCACGGAAATAATCTTGATTATTATGGTCAACTACAAGAAATTATTAGACTTATTTATCAAGGATACAATCATGTATATTTGTTCAAATGTATATGGTTTGATAGTGTTGGTAATGGTGTGAGGATTGATAAGAATCGTGTGATTACAATTGATATGACTTCAAGATTGAAGTCAAATGAGATTTTTATTTTAGCTAGTCAAGCCTCACAAGTATATTATGCTCCTAGTGTATTGGATCCAAAAGAGAAAATATATACGGTGGTCAAATTTAAAAGTCGCCCAATTGATGAATCTATCGTTGTGCAAAATGATATAGAGGACGCTTTTCAGGAAGATAGATCTAATGCATCGACCTCGTTTTCGCTCTTTGTCGATTTTGCACAATATGGACAAATACCGTTTATTCGGCGTGAAGAAGAAGAAGAAGAAGATGAAGAAGACGAAGAAGATGATTTGAAGGATGACGAAGATGAAAATGAAGGAGAAGAAGAAATAAGTGAAGGTGACAATGAGGATGATGATGATGACGAAGATGATGATGGTTTTGACGATTTTGAATAACGTCATTTGTATTTTAAAGATGATTTTTAGTAAATTTTGTAATGATTAGGATACTTTATTTATAAGTTATAGTAAATTTTTAACGGGTTTGTGAATTTTTGGTTTTAATGCTAAGTTTTTATGCGTTTACGTCCGGTTAGGGCCAAAAAATCATAATATTTGACCATAATATTTCCCAGAAAACCGACCGTCTCCTTGACTAAAACCGACCACCTTCTTGATAAAACCGACTGTCTCCTTAAAGGGGTGGTCGGTTTTAAGGTGGTCGGTTATAAGAATTAAATTGGCCTCTGAAATAAAACCGACCACTTTGCAGATTTGACCTCGGTCGGTTTTAGCAGTCTTGGTCAAAGTACATTTTTAATACTTATTTTCAACGATCGAACCGTACGGATGTTAATTTCATGTCAAAATATGCTTATGCACAAAAAATTAGCACTTTTGAACGAGTACCATTACGTTTTTATAAGTAAATTAACAAATTTAATTAAAAATTAAAAAAAATGAATTCGATCTGAAAAGTATAATTTTAAAAGGTATATTTAACGATCTAACCGTACGTATGTTAAATTCATGTCAAAATATGCTTACGCACAAAAAAATAGCACATTTTAACGAGTACCATTACGTTTTTATAAGTAAATTAGCAAATTTAATTAAAAGTTAAAAAAAATGAAAAATATAAAATACACATTATTAAACCGTATGGATGGACTAACGCGGTGAAAACGAACAAATGTACCAAAAATTAGGCTATTTGAAAAATAGTATAATCAAAATCATATGGAATATAATTATTTCAGTAAGTATGTCGGCATTCTGTAGACAGAATAAGTTGAACATACCATTCGATACTATAAGTATAACTTTAAAATTTATTTTTAACGATCGAACCGTACGGATGTTAACTTCATGTAAAAATATATTAATGCACAAAAATTAGCACATTTGAACGATCATAAATACGTTTTTATAAGAAAATTAGCAATTTTGATTAAAAAAGTGAAATAATTAAAAAAAATATAAATTATGAAATACACATGATCGAACCGTACGGATGAACCGACGCGGTAAAAACGAGCAAATATACCAAAAATTAAGCTATTTAAATAATAATCATGTTTTTATAAGGATTTTTTAAATTTAGGGGTTTTTAACCCCTAAACCCTAAACCCTAAAATTAAAAAAAAATTAAATACTATAAAACCGACCACTTTGGGTCATAACCGACCACCTAAAAAAATGCGGGTTTTTTTTGTGAAAAATTAAAAACCCCGCCTAGAGCAAAACGACATCGTTTTGCATGCTGCACATGGTTCAAGGTTAAAACCAACCGACCTGGTGGTCGATTTTAAGTGCCAGGCGGTCGGTTTTAAGTCTATTATAAATAAAAAAAATGGTTCACTTTTCTTTTCTCTATTTCTTTCTCTATCTCTCTATTTTCTCTCTATCTCTCTCTTATACTCAAAACTTCACTAAAATACTTTGATTCAATGGCGTATTCACGAAAGAGCCCCAACTCATCTCTCATTGCCTCCGGTTTCACTCTCGATGTAAGATTTTTTTATGATTAAGATATTTTTTTACTCGATTGCATATATGTGTATGTGTATGTATTTTTTGTGTTTATATATATGATTCGAAGTTAATTATATGTTTTTTGTGTTTGTTAAAGTATTATTCTCACATAAATTTATGTGTTTCACTTCAAATCAAACTTCATTGATTTTTCAGTTTTTATGTAAAATTTTGCATGTTAAACATTCGTCGGTTATGTCAATTTGTTTAATATAGGTTAAAGTCATAATTTTTGGGTGTTTCGTCGGTTTGTTTACTCTTTTTAGAAGTATAAATGTATTTTTAGGGTTAATTTTTAGGGGTTTACTCTCGTTAACACATAAAAGTACTCGAAATGGATAATTCTCACTTCAATTGAAGTTCATATGATTTTTCAGTTTTCATGTAAAATTTTGCATGTAAAAGATTAGTCGGTTTTGTCAATTTGTTGAATATATGTATAAGTATAAATTTTAGGGTTTTTATCGGTTTGTTTACGTTTAGGTAGAAGTATAAATGTATTTTTAGGGTTAATTTGTAGGGGTTTGCTCTTGTAAACATGATCCGTACTCGAAAATGGATAAATATTGCACTTTATATGTGAGTTTGGAACTTTAATTTATTGTATATATAGATTAAGTTGATTTAATGGTTTAATTTACGTAATTAAATAATGCTCTAATTAGTTGTGTTTATTTTTATCGTTAATTTGTGAAATGGATACGTTTATATGCATTTTATATGCATTTTATGTGATTTTAAATGCTTTTTTATGTAATGTGATTTACAAATGCAAGTCGTTTCATCGATTTGTTTGTTTTCATATTGGCTAATATATTTTTATTATTTATTTTAGGATCTTTTTGCTTGGATGTTGACATTGGTTATGATAAGTCTTGTGGTGTTGGCGATGGCGAGAAAAAGGAAGGGGAAAGACAAGTAGCCGGAAAAAGATAAGAGGAAGGCAAAGGCCAAGGGAAAGGCCAAAATCGCGAGTAAGAAGGGCAAGGGCAAGGGTGCAAAGGGAAAAGGAGGAAATTTGCATTTACAAGATGAGCCGACGGATTCGGATTCGGACCCGAATGATCCGACTCGGCACATGACAAATGCGAATGAGCGAGAATGGCGAGGAAGGCGACCTCGATCACATTCGAGTGGCATATATGGAGAGAAACCGCCATTGAAGCCATATCGCATTGATATCTCCGATGGACAATAAGTTAAAAAGTTTTTAAATTGCATTATTCCTATATGTTTATATTTTTAGTTCTGTTCAATATTGTTATGTGAATTGTTAATGTTTATTGTTTTCTTTTGTTTAAATATAGTATTGAAGATGATACGGCTAAGAAAACGCTTTTGGCTATAATTCGGGAGAAGTGGCCACTTGGGCGTTACACTTATACCGATATTGAAGAACGTCACCCGGGTTGGTTGAATGCAAGAGTCGAGGAGTTTCAAGTAAGTTAATTTTTTTTTGTAATTGTCATTTATTTCTTGATTTTTATGATGCATTTATCCTCATTTTTTTGCAATTTTAGAAATATTATAGGCATCTTAAGGGGCAAAGCCGTTCAAAGGCCCGAAAAATTATGGAAGTTCACATTAAAGTGACGATAAAAAGGACTTTGAACGAGCTTAAGAAGAGGGTGGAGCGAAAAGCGAGGGAGGATGGCATGAGCAAGTTGTCTTTGAAGCCGCCTTATTGGTCCGTTCCTTTTTGGAAGGACCTTTTGGAGTATTGGGAGAAGAACGAAGGACACTTGCACCGGTCATCGGTTGGATCCACCAACCGATAACAAGTTGAAAGATTGCATAGTGCCGGTGCAAGGTCATTCAATAAAGTTCGGGAGGTAATATTATTATATTCCATAACACACACATACATACACGTTCACCTTATTTAATATAATCAACTAATTATTAGGACGTGCTAATATAAGTTGTTTAATATTTTGAAAGGTAATGACGAATAAGAATAAGAAAAAGCCGACGAGACTCGAGGTGTGGGATAAATGTCATAGGAAAGTTGGATCCGATCCGGAAAATCCGGTCTACACTACACCGGCCTCCATGCGTATTGCGGTAATTTTTATGTACTTTTATGACCATTTTATGTGATTTTAAATGTATCTTTAATAAGTGAATTTATATGTATTTTTATGTCATTTTAAATGCATTTTTATGTTTTTTTATATGCATTTTTATGTGATTTTAAATGCATATTTAATAAGTGAATTTATATGTATTTTCATGTGATTTTATATGCATTTTTATGTGATTTTAAATGCATCTTTAATATGTGATTTTATATGTATTTAATGTGATTTTAAATGCATTTTTATGTGATTTTATATGTATTTTTATGTGATTTTAAATGCATCTTTAATATGTGATTTTATATGTATTTTAATGTGATTTTAAATGCATTTTAATATGATTTTATATGCATATTTAATATGTGATTTTATATGTATTTTAATGTGATTTTAAATGCATTTTTATGTGATTTTATATGCATTTTTATGTGATTCTAAATGAGGGTTAATATATGATTTTATATGTATTTATGTGATTTTAAATGCATTTTTATATGTGATTTTATATGCATTTTTATGTGATTTTAAATGCATCTTTAATATGTGATTTTATATGTATTTATGTGATTTTAAATACATTTTTATATGTGATTTTATATGTATTTTTATTTGATTTTAAATGCATCGTTAATTGTTTTAAATGAACTTGTAGGAACGATATGCCGTCATTCTTGAGCGCATGCCCGTGGAGGTTACACAAACGGGTGATCGGGATGAGCCGTGGGATTGGTGGATAGAAGCGTTGGAGGTCCCCCAAGGTACAAAGCCGAAAAAGAATTATGTGGTGGGGTTCGCCAATGCTCGGGCCAGCGATCTCTTGCCTACACTTGCTACTCGGTACCGAGATTCCACACAGAATGAAGTCGGCTCATCCTCATCCGCTCCGAGACAACGTGAATCCATCCCCGACAATGTATATCTTACCATCGTGAGGAATGTGCTTACAGAGATCCGTGCTAATCCAAATCGGTTTGCTCGCCAACTTTCTGATGCGGAAATAGCTACATTCGCACGTACCACTCTCGAGGCCTCGGATCCATCCTCCGATCCTAGCCAAAGGTTGCAATGGAATCGGATCCGGTAGCCACATATTAGATCCAACACAGACATAAGTCAAGTTATACTGACCTTTCATTTAGCCACAAAAAAAAATACTGACCTGTGAATTTCTAGCATACACGAACTCTGTTGAGGGGATAAATGACTTTAGTATTTTGAAGCGAGAAGTTTGGGGCATTAAAATCACAACAGTGTACTGTATTTTGCAAGGAAAAGGTATCATCCTTTGTAATGCCAATTGTGTTGTTGATGGGGTCAATTTTTCCCGAACTAAACTAACTGAAATGTTATACTCCATATATAAAACAGTTGCCTTTTCTACCTAAGCCATTGCTTTCAGTACAAGTCATAAATAATTTAAATATAATAATTTGGTGAGACGAAAAACAGCAGTGAAACATATTGCAATCATAGTCTAGTTAGGCTACGGACCTCATAAATAGATCCAACATCAGCAGTATATATTCTTGATTTGCAGCTGCTCAATATTTTATCTAGCCAACGGTAATTTTCCTGCAAGTGCATAACAAACCAGAACAGTATAAGAAAATTGATTTGGATGTGTTTAGTGAGTACACAAAAGTAGGTCCTGTTTTAAATTCTCCGAAAGACTATGGGGGATTTGCACCAGCCGGTTGCATAACAAGTTAGTGCAAGCAAAGCAACACAGCTAAACTTTTTTACATCTACTCATGTTTGAAGCGCAGGATCTGCAATACTTTTGTTTCAAGAAACTTATGTTGGAAACCTGATGAACTTTGCTAGCTTAATTTTTCAAACTTCAAAAGACCTGATATATACATAATTTTGATATGAAACAAACACAGTACTTTTATTTCATACAAAACAAAGTTACAACTTATATTATAAACTTAGAACACAATATAAGATGATAATAATAGAAACACACTTTTTTATTTTACACAAAAGAGTTACAACATCAAGTTACAGCTTGAATTTCTTTCATTAGGCTCCTGTCTTTCTTTTTTGAGAGGAGTTTCATCTCTCTATCACTCTCTTTTAATCTTTTTCACTTTTGTGTGTTTTTTTACACTACCAATAACCAGACCTATTTATAAGTTTTAAACCCTGCAAGCAAATTATGCACCATATTTCTGTTAGAATTCAAACTCTCCAGAATCATAATTAATGAATAAAATAAAATAGATTGAATAAGTATATTAAGAAATAGCTGTTCTTCTGGGAAATATGGTGGGCAAACCATGTGCACTAATTTCTACGTGGTTACATGGTCGAAGAAATCTTCTTGGAAGTATGTATATTACAGCAGCTATTAGAAGATGGGTTTTAAAAGAAGTAAAAGATGGTAGGTGCCCAGTTCATGTGAACCAAAGAAATACAACAACAGCTAGGTATCATTTTGTAAGAGTCAAACGTGAAGGTAAAGTAGTTCCTCATATTAAGGCATGCTATCTTTTAGAATATGCAAATATAAGGCTGGCCAGGAAATAAGGAATTAAATGATAGGTGATGTAA
This sequence comes from Apium graveolens, assembly GCF_009905375.1. Lineage (NCBI taxonomy): Eukaryota > Viridiplantae > Streptophyta > Magnoliopsida > Apiales > Apiaceae > Apium > Apium graveolens. Next base: position 9,473,576 of record NC_133654.1, on the reverse strand, counting down.
GGCATGATCTGTATCCTAGTTTCAAAGCCTATAAAAGGAGCTGCTATGTACTGTATTTGTAGTACTGAGAGTTAGAAAACCAGAGAAAAAAAAAGAGCCGCAGCTCTCTCTCTACATATATTAAAAAGAAGTTGTAGCTTTGTTGCTTTTAATTAAAATAACATAAAGCTATTTATTTTTCTATTTCTTTATTCATACAGTCCATATACACCCACATACACATTCTCTGTTTAAATTGAAAATACCTAAACCTAAGCCTATATACGTTTCCAACAAGTGGTATCTGAGGTTACGTTCCTGAAAAATGGAAAACATGATTCAATCGCAAATTTTAAAGTTGACAGCGACAAATTACGGAAACTGGAGTATCCAAACGAAGGTGTTACTCGGTTCCCAAGATATTTGAAATATGGTGGAAAGCGGTTTTATTGAACCCATAAATGCAGCTGCTGAAGCACGCTTAACAAATGAGCAGAAGGCAATGTTAAAAGAGTCGCGGAAAAGAGACCAAAAGACTTTATTTTTAATTATTCAAGGTGTTGATGAATCAACCTTTGAAAAAATTTCAAATGCGAAAAAGGCGAAAGAAGCATGGGAGATTCTGCAGAAATCATTCCAGGGTGTCGAGAAAGTCAAAAAGGTGCGACTCCAGGTGCTACATGGCGAGTTTGAAAATTTAAAAATGAAGTCCTCAGAAAATATTGGTGAATTTGTTACGCGTTTGAAAACGGTGACAAACGAGATGAAAAGAAATGGAGAAAGTCTTGATGATGTCCGGGTCATGGAAAAGTTGCTCCATTCGCTAACAAGAAAGTTTGATTATGTTGTTACTTCTATCGAGGAGTCAAAAGATCTGTCCACGATTTCTATTGACGAGCTCGTAGGTTCTCTTCAAGCCCACGAGCAGCGAATGAACCAGTATGATGATGCAAGCCACTTGGAAAAGGCGTTGCAAAGTAAGGTGTCCATTGATGACAATTCTGGAAGTAGCATTTATGTACGTGGAAGGGGTGGCTTTAGAGGTGGCTACTGAGGTGGACGAGGACGTGGAAGGCAGTATTTCAACCAAGGCCAGAATTCTGAAGGTTTTAAATCATCTGGTCGTAGTCAAAATTTTAGAGGCCGAGGAAGAGGTGGATTTTAACGAGGTGACAAATCTCAGTTTCAATGTTATAATTGTAATAAATTTGGTCACTTCAGTTATGAGTGTAGAGCACCGAAGGTGGAAGAAAGAAGTCATTTTGCAGCAGCAGAAGAAGATAAAGACGTTGGCACTGCTATGTTCCTCACTTATAAAGGAGATGAGGAAAGCAAGAAGAATGTTTGGTATCTTGACTCAGGTGCCAGCAATCACATGACTGGTCATAAAGATTTATTTACGGAGATAGATGAGACCATCAGTGGAGAAATTACTTTTGGTGACTCGTCAAAGATTCCGGTCAAAGGAAAAGGTATAATTACGACTGTGTCAAAGAATGATGAGAAAAAGTATATAAATGATGTTTATTATACACCTGCTTTGAAAAATAATATCATCAATCTTGGCCAACTTGTGGAGAAAGGTTATAATATTCAGATGCAGGATAATTCTCTTATCATCAGAAATCAGGTTAGAGAATTAATTGCAGATGTAGAGATGTCAAAGAATCGCTTGTTTATACCTGATATGCAGACGAAGGTGCAAAAGTGCCTAAAATCGGTCATTAAAAATGACTCGTGGCTGTGGCACTTGAGATATGGTCATCTTGGTTTTTCTGGCTTAAAATTATTGTCAAAGACAAAGATGGTGGACGGTTTGCCAGAAATCAACGAACCAAAAATTTTGTGTGAAGCGTGTGTCAAGTGGAAGCAACATAGACAAAGCTTTCCGGTTGGAAAATCGTGGAGAGCCAGAAGGCCATTGGATATTGTTCACACAGATATAGCTGGTCCATTTGACATTCCTTCCCTTGGGGGAAATAGGTATTACCTAACATTTATTGATGATTTTAGCAGGAAAAGTTGGGTGTATATCCTCAAAGAAAAATCGGAGGCTCTTAATAAATTCAAGGAGTTCAAAGCACTGGCGGAAAAACAAAGTGGTCAATATTTGAAGAGACTCAGATCAGATAGAGGAGGAGAGTATACTTCAAATTTGTTTAGAAGTTTTTGCAGAGCACATGGCATAAATCATCAGTTGACAACGATATATACTCCTCAGAAAAATGGAGTTGCAGAAAGGAAGAACCACACAATTCTTGACATGGCAAGGAGTATGGTGAAAGCAAAGCACTTGCCAAGAACTTTCTGGGCAGAAGATGTTCTATGTGCAATTTATTTTTGAATCGCTGTCCAACAAAAAGTGTCAGAAATAAAACTCCAAATGAAGCATGGAGCGGGAGCAAACCATCAGTTGGACATCTCAGAATTTTTGGGTGTATTGCATATGCCCATGTTCCCGATCAGATAAGGAAGAAGCTGGATGACAAAGGTGAAAAATGCATTTTTACCGGATATGATAAAAAAAGCAAGGCGTACAGACTCTATAATCCTCTGAAATTAATCATTTCTCGAGATGTTGAGTTTGAGGAATCTGATTACTGGAGATGGAGCGAGGATGAAAGAAAAGTTGCTGGTTTATTTTTCAATGGTGATGACGATGACGGTGATAACCAGAACATTGAAGATGACGGAGATGATGATCAAACTCCTCCAGCAAGTCCAAATCAAGAAACTCTTGGATCGACACCATCCACGGGAGGAAGCAGTAGTTCAGGGGGAGCACCGAGAAATATAAGGAGTTTGGATAATATCTATGAAGCAACAAGTCTGGTACAAACATCATTTGATTATTCCTTATTTTTTTTGATGGCTAAATGTGATCCAGTTATATTTGAGGAAGCTTCTGAAGAAAGTAAATGGAATAAAGCCATGGATGAAGAAATTGGCGCAATCAAGAAGAATGATACATGGGAGCTCACAGATCTTCCAGAAGGACACAAAGCAATTGGTGTCAAGTGGGTCTATAAAACCAAAACGAATCAAGATGGAGAAGTGGAGAAATACAAGGCGAGGTTGGTGGCTAAAGGCTACAAGCAAATATATGGCATTGACTATGACGAGGTATTCGCTCCAATTGCAAGAGTTGATACCATAGATTTTTAACAGCAATCGTATCTCAGAATCAGTGGAAGATTTATCAGATGGATGTCAAGTCAGCATTTCTAAATGGTTATCTCGAAGAAGAAGTCTATATCGAGCAACCTCCATGGTATGTTCAGAAAGGACATGAAGATAAAGTGTACCGGTTGAAGAAAGCATTGTACGGCCTAAAACAAGCACCGCGAGCATGGAACACAAGGGTTGATGAATACTTTCAGAGAAATTGTTTCATGAAGAGTCCATATGAGCATGCTCTCTACACGAAAACAAATTCAGGGGGAGATATTATGATCGTTTGCTTATACGTGGACGCCATGATCTTTACTGGAAAAAATCCTGGTATGTTTCATGATTTTAAGAAAGTTATGACTAATGAATTTGAGATGACAGATATTGGTCAAATATCATACTTTCTTGGAGTCGAGGTGAAGCAAAACAAAGACGAGATTTTTATGTCTCAGAAAAAATATGCGGAGCAGATTTTGAAGAAGTTTAGAATGGAGGAATGCAAGCCAGTAAGCACGCCAGCAGAAGTAAGCATAAAGCTCCGAGTTGATTCAACAAGAGAGTCGGTAAATCCGACACTGTTCAAAAGTTTGGTTGGAAGTCTGAGGTACCTAACTTTCACTCGTCCCAATATTATGTATGCGGTTGGACTTGTTAGTAGGTACATGGAGAAACCGAAGCAAGATCATTTCATGGCAGCTAAAAGAATTTTGAGGTACATAAAAGGTACACTTGATCATGGTCTATTTTACACGCATTCTCAAGATTCAAAATTAGTTGGCTATTCAGATACTGACTATGGTGGTGACTTGGATGACGGGAAAAGCACTTCGGGATATGTTTTTCATATCGGTTCAACGATATTTTCGTGGTCTTCGAAGAAGCAACAAACATTTGCTTTGTCAATATGTGAGGCAGAGTACATCGCAGCAGCAGCGTGCCTGATGTATTTCAGAAAATGAAATATAAGCTCAGGATGGAAATTCGAGTTTGAGGGGGAGTGTTAGAATTCAAACTCTCCAGAACCATAATTAATGAATAAAATAAAATGTATTGAATAAGTATGTTAAGAAATAGTTGTTCATCCTCGAAATATAGTAGGCAAACCGTGTGCACTAATTTCTACGTGGTTACATGGTCAAAGAAATCTTCTTGGAAGTATGTATATTACAACAGCTATTAGAAGATGGGTTTTAAAAGAAGTAAAAGATGGTAGGCACCCAGTTCATGTGAACCAAAGAAATACAACAATAACTGGGTGTCATTTTGTAAGAGTCAAACGTGAAGGTAAAGTAGTTCCTCGTATTAAGGCAGGCTATTTTTTAGAATTTACAAATATAAGACTGGCCAAGAAATAAGGAATTAAGTGATAGGTGATGTAAGACATGATCTGTATCGCAGCTCCCTCTCTCTGGATATATTAAAAAGAAGCCATAGCTTCGTTGCTTTTAAGTGAAATAATATAAAGCTATTTGTTTTTCTATTTCTTTATTCATACCGTTCATATACACCCACATACACATCCTCTGTTTAAATTGAAAATATTTAAACCTAAGCCTATATATGTTTCCAACAATTTCATGACGTATCACTGTTTGAACTTTTAAAAAATATACTGTAAGTTGACATTGCAGGATCAATATTCCCGACAATCACAAACAATGCCAGTATATACGAGAACCAACAATCAACAGATCGCGCGATAACCGACCTTCAAAATAAGGTTGCTCGATACTGGAATCAGCATGGCACAGAAAAACTGAGTTATAACCATGTGCGTTCCTATATACAACAAGAGTTTCGTTGTTTTCTGATCTTCTATTGGCATAACGAAGATTGAAATCATCGTAAGCATGCTTTGATTTTAAAAAAAGCTAGGCCTTGGACACTGTTTTGAAATGGAGCAAGGATATTTTCGGAAGCCTTGACAGAATGTTAATAATAATATCATCCGGTATTTAATGAACAGGAATTTCCATGAATCTTTGTGGAAGTCATGTAGTCCGATTATAGCAATTATAAATTGTGCCAAGTTTGAAACTCTGTTATAGTACTTATTTGGTAAAGTTTGAGAGAAGTTGTTTTGAAACTCTTAGAACAAAAGCGCTCATTGGAACAGAGAGGCCTAATTATTCATGAGAGTAAATCATGTATGCCAGTTACGGTTCTCATCGCAAGGCCAAGCTATGAAAGGAAATTAGATTTCAAAGCGAAGCTGTGAAAGTACCAGTTCCCAAATCACAACCTTGAAAAGGAATAGGATCGATGAATCTGACAGTCAGACAATATTTGTTGATTTTGACAAGCAGGCTATGTTACAAGATGGAATGCTAGGCCTACATTTATCTTGTATTATCCGGAAAATAAGAGATTTGTTCTCCGGAGGTACGAAGAAAATAGGAATCAACAAAAGTAGGGTTTAAGTTGAGGAAAGCCAGGCCTTGGACAATATGTTTTACAGAAATAAGGACTTCACAGGAAGCATTAACAGAGAGTTGATGTTCAGATTGTCCGGAATATAAAGTCCGGTAAGGTTTGCCATGAAAGAACTTCTAGCCAGAGGATCCGTATGATGAACATCTTCTCAACCAGCCATATACATGCACAATAAACTTTCTCAGTTTCATGTCTCCCCGTGTTTTGTGTCCACAAATTTATCATTTATCCATCGTTTTCTAACATATTTTTATAGAGAAAATGCCCCTAAATACGTATTTACTGCAGTTCTATGAGTACGAAATGTATTTTTAATGGTAAAGTTCTAAATTTTTAAACAAATCCTGTAATTAGAAATATACCCGCTGCATTCACATTAAAAATCTCTTTCTACTCACATGAGCATCGAGCCCCTTTTTCTATTAAATTCAACTTTCTCAAACACGGAGTATAGTTAAATAAACGTAAGGGAAAAAAAGATTTTTTAAACTATTTAAGCCACGCTAATATATATCAGGATATAATGGTTACCAGAAACAACAACGAAATAGCCTAAAAGCATGCTAAAAGCATGATATCTTTAAAGATAGTCTACAAGTTGATCGGAGTCCTTCACATTTTAACTATGCCCACATACTTGAAGAAACATAATGTTCTCGATCCTGCATAATTTAGAGAATGTAATATAACATCATTGAGAAGCATTGTAGAAAATAGACTAAATAGATGTAATACATGACTAATAGAGATAGAGTGCAGTAACTAAAAAGCACTTGAATAATAAAATTACCATTCATTTCCCAGTACTTACTGTTTTCACTTTTCATGAGCATTCTGCTTGTTTGAATCCTGCGATAGAAACTAGACTCTCCTAACATTTTGCATCAGAGTCCAAGATGCTTGAGCTTCCCCACCATGACATAGGCATTCAACATTATCCAACATCCACAAGCCAAATTCACCTAATGTTCCTTCTTCCATATATATTATGACAGCAATCGAATCATTGAAGTCGGCAATGGTACCATTTTCAAATCCATTAGGTAACTTAAATGAACTAAACACCTCCTTATTTAAATGAAAAGCTAAAATTGCACCAAATATAGTCGTCTAACACAAAAATCTGTTGATAGAAACACCATAATCACCCTGCAAAGAATAATTTACTGAATTTAATCACTACAAGAAAACAGGGTAAAACCGACCGGACATAACCGACCGACATCGATTTGGTCACCTTAAAACCGACCGACGTCAGTGGTCGGTTATATGCCAACTAAACGACACCGTATCGATGACGTGGCACACATAAAACCGACCATCCACTGGTGGTCGTTTTTATTGAAAAAAAATGACACCGTTTTGCTGATGTGTCACTTTTAAAACCGACCACCTACATGTGGTCGGTTATATCCACAAATTCTGCAGGTTAAAACCGACCATATATGGTGATCGGTTTTTTAGAATAATAAAAAATTAATTTAAAGTACAAAAAAGTACCCGTTATAGAGAAAACGGTGTCGTTTTATTCTTCTGACTAAAACCGACCGCTGACGGTCGGTTTTAACCTTTTTTTTTAATTTTTTGTTATATCCCTCATTTCTTGATTTTGGCCAAAAAATTAAAAAAACAGAGGATTGAAGTGGAGGAGTTTCAGAAATTGTAAGTTATTTCCATATTTTGTAATAATGTGTGTGTGTGTGTTTATGTTGGTGGTGTATGTATTAAATGTTGTTGTATGTATTTAATGTTTTTATTTTTTTATATAATGTTTGTTGTGAGAATTGAAGTTTAATAGTAGATAATTTGTAAGTTTGTTTCATTTATTGTAATTATAGTGTGTGTGTTTGTGTATTTTATGAAATACATGAATAAATATGAGATTAATGATAAATTATTTGTTAAATATGTTTTTTTTAATTTTAAAAAATATTATTGTAGATGGAAACCATTGATCGAAGTTGTATTGGTAATCAATTACAAATCGATAAAATTTCATTGACCCTGGAATATAGAATTGGTGTAAAATTTTTTTAAAATTTGCTAGCGAAAATGGAATGGAAGATGGTACAATGAAGTGTCCGTGTAAATGTTGTAAAAATTTGAATTGGTTAAAGATTGATGATGTTAGATTTCATTTGCTCGCTAAAGGGATGCTTGAGGGTTATACCGTGTGGACGTCGCACGGTGAAAAAATAGGAAGAAAACGTAGTCGAACATCACATCACCGTTATTGTGTTCGGGAACCTTCGAGAGTAGAAGAACCGGTAGATTTGAATGCGATGTTACATGATTTAGCCGGTGAAAATTATCAATTTTATAAAACTACGGATAAGGGAATTATGAATGTAGAAGAAGCTCCAAATGATAGTGCTAAAAAATTGTACGAGGTTATTGTTGAAAATGGAGCACCTATTTATCCCGAAAATACAAAGTACACAAGATTAAGCTTTACCACCAAATTATTGGAATTCAAAAATAACTCGCATTGTAGTAATAAAGCTTTTGATAGTTTGCTTAAACTTCTTACGGATGTGTTACCAAAAAAACATACATTACCCGAAAGTTATTATGCAATGAAAAAAATTATGAAGGATTTGAGGGTTGAATATAAAAAATTGATTTATGTGAGAATGATTGTATGTTATTTTATGGAGATGACAAGGATAAAGTTGTGTGTGATATATGTGGTGAAGATCGTTATCGGGATGTTTCTAGGAAAGATAATAAAAAAATAGCAAAAAAAATCTTAAGACACTTTCCTTTGATCCCTCGATTACAACGCTTATATATGTCGGGACATACATCCGATCACATGAGATGGTACAAAAATAGAGATGTGAAAGATGGAGAAATAAGTCATCCCGCGGATGGAGAAGAGTGGAAAAATTTTGACCGTCGGTATCCTTCATTTGCTCAAGAAATTCGTAACATAAGGCTCGGTCTTGCGACCGATGGTTTCAACCCTTTTGGCCCTACCGAGAAAAAAATATATAGTGTGTGGCCCGTGGTGATAGTTGTCTACAATCTTCCACCATCGATGTGTATGAAAAAGCCTTATATGTTCATGACCGATATAGTTCCGGGTCCAAATAGTATTGGAAAAGATATTAACGTTTGTTTAAGGCCTCTCATCGATGAATTGAAGATATTATGAAATACCGGGGTGAAGACATACGACCAATCTTTGAAACAAAATTTTACAATGAGAGCGGCTATTATGTGGACAATTAGTGACTATCCCGCTATGAGTGTGATAAGTGGGTGGTTGGGCAAAGGAAAGATGGGATGTCAAGTGTGTCTTGGAAGCGTGCAAGGGTTTCAATTAAAATATTGTAGAAAATGTAGTTTCTATGGCACGAACCGAATATTCCTTGAATCAAATGATCCACTCCGTCAAAAAGTAATTTGTTTGATAATGAAGAAAGAAGATTGTTTCGTGGTCATTTGTCCGGTGAGGGTGTTAATGAATTGCTTTATGGTTTAGTTTTTCCACCACCCGGAAAGACTAATTCGATGGCAAGGAGTGTCGGATACGGGGAAGAGCATCATTGGATTCATGTCCCAATCTTTTACGAACTTCCTTATTGGTCATCACATAGTTTACGATATTCAATTGACATCATGCATACGGAAAAAAACATTTTTAAAAACATTTTTTTTACTATTGTCAATGCGTCAAAGTCAAAAGATCATAAAAAGTAAGAGCGGATTGCAAGCATTTTGGGATGTTACCACATTTGTGGATCGATGAGAAAGGAAAGTCACCTAAAGCACCTTATTCCCTTACTAGAAAACAACGTAAACTTTTGTGTGAATGGATTAGTTCACTAAAATTTCCGGATGGTTATTCCTCAAATATATCACGTTGTTACAATGTTGAGGAGTGTACATTTTATGGATTCAAATCGCACGATTGTCACATTTTTCTTCAAAAATTATTGCCTCTCGCAATTCGTGAACTTCTACCGGCGCCTATTGCCGATGCAATTACGACAATTTCTAACTTTTTCCAAGATTTATGTTCATCCGTGGTTACAAAAACTGACTTGGAAATAATGGAAAAATCGGTTATCAAAGCGTTGTGTTTGTTGGAAACGATTTTTCCTCAAAGTTGGTTTGATTCGATGGAACACTTGGTTGTATATTAGCCGAAGAAATTAGACTTGTTGGACCTGCTTATTGGCATTGGATGTATCCGATTGAACGTTTATTGGGCAAATTAAAACAAAAAGTCAGTAATAAAATAAGGGTTGAGGGGTCAATTGCCGAACGATATATGGAGGAGGAGATTCTTAATATTTATTCTTTTTATTTTGCCTTTGACACGATCCATAATAAGGTACGTCGTAACGAGGTTTTGTTTGATGTGCAAAATTTCGAGAATTTAAAAGTGTTCAAATATTCAATTCAATCTCTTGGAAAGGAAGGAACTCGATACATGAGTGATGATGAACGAGAGTTAGCGGAAGAATATGTTCTTTTAAACTCTCCTGAAGTTCAACCTTATCTAAGGTACCAAATCTTACTTTAAAAAATATGCGTAATAATTTTTGTTAATGACACATGCATGATCTTACTTTATATTTTAGGAAGTACCAAATCGTGTTATGCGACAACGCCCGGAAACAACACCTCAAGATTTAGATCGTATTGTCAAAAGTCGATTTAAAACTTGGTTTAAACAAAAGGTATTTATCTATTTTTAATTTGCATGATTTTTTTAAAATTCTTATAATTACAACGTCTCATCAATTTGAATTATTTTTAGGTTGATAAAGATGAGGTGGAAGGACCTTGTTTTAGGGACTTACTTGAAGGGACGGTATTAAAAGTTATGACTTTTGAGACTTGTCAAGTTAATGGATATAAATTTTCAACAAAATCTGCATCCGATTCTGGTATTGTTGTTAAAGGAAATTTGCACGGAAATAATCTTGATTATTATGGTCAACTACAAGAAATTATTAGACTTATTTATCAAGGATACAATCATGTATATTTGTTCAAATGTATATGGTTTGATAGTGTTGGTAATGGTGTGAGGATTGATAAGAATCGTGTGATTACAATTGATATGACTTCAAGATTGAAGTCAAATGAGATTTTTATTTAGCTAGTCAAGCCTCACAAGTATATTATGCTCCTAGTGTATTGGATCCAAAAGAGAAAATATATACGGTGGTCAAATTTAAAAGTCGCCCAATTGATGAATCTATCGTTGTGCAAAATGATATAGAGGACGCTTTTCAGGAAGATAGATCTAATGCATCGACCTCGTTTTCGCTCTTTGTCGATTTTGCACAATATGGACAAATACCGTTTATTCGGCGTGAAGAAGAAGAAGAAGAAGATGAAGAAGACGAAGAAGATGATTTGAAGGATGACGAAGATGAAAATGAAGGAGAAGAAGAAATAAGTGAAGGTGACAATGAGGATGATGATGATGACGAAGATGATGATGGTTTTGACGATTTTGAATAACGTCATTTGTATTTTAAAGATGATTTTTAGTAAATTTTGTAATGATTAGGATACTTTATTTATAAGTTATAGTAAACGGGTTTGTGAATTTTTGGTTTTAATGCTAAGTTTTATGCGTTTACGTCCGGTTAGGGCCAAAAAATCATAATATTTGACCATAATATTTCCCAGAAAACCGACCGTCTCCTTGACTAAAACCGACCACCTTCTTGATAAAACCGACTGTCTCCTTAAAGGGGTGGTCGGTTTTAAGGTGGTCGGTTATAAGAATTAAATTGGCCTCTGAAATAAAACCGACCACTTTGCAGATTTGACCTCGGTCGGTTTTAGCAGTCTTGGTCAAAGTACATTTTTAATACTTATTTTCAACGATCGAACCGTACGGATGTTAATTTCATGTCAAAATATGCTTATGCACAAAAAATTAGCACTTTTGAACGAGTACCATTACGTTTTTATAAGTAAATTAACAAATTTAATTAAAAATTAAAAAAATGAATTCGATCTGAAAAGTATAATTTTAAAAGGTATATTTAACGATCTAACCGTACGTATGTTAAATTCATGTCAAAATATGCTTACGCACAAAAAAATAGCACATTTTAACGAGTACCATTACGTTTTTATAAGTAAATTAGCAAATTTAATTAAAAGTTAAAAAAAATGAAAAATATAAAATACACATTATCAAACCGTATGGATGGACTAACGCGGTGAAAACGAACAAATGTACCAAAAATTAGGCTATTTGAAAAATAGTATAATCAAAATCATATGGAATATAATTATTTCAGTAAGTATGTCGGCATTCTGTAGACAGAATAAGTTGAACATACCATTTGATACTATAAGTATAACTTTAAAATTTATTTTTAACGATCGAACCGTACGGATGTTAACTCATGTAAAAATATATTAATGCACAAAAATTAGCACATTTGAACGATCATAAATACGTTTTTATAAGAAAATTAGCAATTTTGATTAAAAAAGTGAAATAATTAAAAAAATATAAATTATGAAATACACATGATCGAACCGTACGGATGAACCGACGCGGTAAAAACGAGCAAATATACCAAAAATTAAGCTATTTAAATAATAATCATGTTTTTATAAGGATTTTTTAAATTTAGGGGTTTTTAACCCCTAAACCCTAAACCCTAAAATTAAAAAAAAATTAAATACTATAAAACCGACCACTTTGGGTCATAACCGACCACCTAAAAAATGCGGGTTTTTTTTGTGAAAAATTAAAAACCCCGTCTAGAGCAAAACGACATCGTTTTGCATGCTGCACATGGTTCAAGGTTAAAACCAACCGACCTGGTGGTCGATTTTAAGTGCCAGGCGGTCGGTTTTAAGTCTATTATAAATAAAAAAAATGGTTCACTTTTCTTTTCTCTATTTCTTTCTCTATCTCTCTATTTTCTCTCTATCTCTCTCTTATACTCAAAACTTCACTAAAATACTTTGATTCAATGGCGTATTCACGAAAGAGCCCCAACTCATCTCTCATTGCCTCCGGTTTCACTCTCGATGTAAGATTTTTTTATGATTAAGATATTTTTTTACTCGATTGCATATATGTGTATGTGTATGTATTTTTTGTGTTTATATATATGATTCGAAGTTAATTATATGTTTTTTGTGTTTGTTAAAGTATTATTCTCACATAAATTTATGTGTTTCACTTCAAATCAAACTTCATTGATTTTCAGTTTTTATGTAAAATTTTGCATGTTAAACATTCGTCGGTTATGTCAATTTGTTTAATATAGGTTAAAGTCATAATTTTTGGGTGTTTCGTCGGTTTGTTTACTCTTTTTAGAGTATAAATGTATTTTTAGGGTTAATTTTTTAGGGGTTTACTCTCGTTAACACATAAAAGTACTCGAAATGGATAATTCTCACTTCAATTGAAGTTCATATGATTTTTCAGTTTTCATGTAAAATTTTGCATGTAAAGATTAGTCGGTTTTGTCAATTTGTTGAATATATGTATAAGTATAAATTTTAGGGTTTTTATCGGTTTGTTTACGTTTAGGTAGAAGTATAAATGTATTTTTAGGGTTAATTTGTAGGGGTTTGCTCTTGTAAACATGATCCGTACTCGAAAATGGATAAATATTGCACTTTATATGTGAGTTTGGAACTTTAATTTATTGTATATATAGATTAAGTTGATTTAATGGTTTAATTTACGTAATTAAATAATGCTCTAATTAGTTGTGTTTATTTTTATCGTTAATTTGTGAAATGGATACGTTTATATGCATGTTATATGCATTTTATGTGATTTTAAATGCTTTTTTATGTAATGTGATTTACAAATGCCAGTCGTTTCATCGATTTGTTTGTTTTCATATTGGCTAATATTATTTTTATTATTTATTTTAGGATCTTTTTGCTTGGATGTTGACATTGGTTATGATAAGTCTTGTGGTGTTGGCGATGGCGAGAAAAAGGAAGGGGAAAGACAAGTAGCCGGAAAAAGATAAGAGGAAGGCAAAGGCCAAGGGAAAGGCCAAAATCGCGAGTAAGAAGGGCAAGGGCAAGGGTGCAAAGGGAAAAGGAGGAAATTTGCATTTACAAGATGAGCCGACGGATTCGGATTCGGACCCGAATGATCCGACTCGGCACATGACAAATGCGAATGAGCGAGAATGGCGAGGAAGGCGACCTCGATCACATTCGAGTGGCATATATGGAGAGAAACCGCCATTGAAGCCATATCGCATTGATATCTCCGATGGACAATAAGTTAAAAAGTTTTTAAATTGCATTATTCCTATATGTTTATATTTTTAGTTCTGTTCAATATTGTTATGTGAATTGTTAATGTTTATTGTTTTCTTTTGTTTAAATATAGTATTGAAGATGATACGGCTAAGAAAACGCTTTTGGCTATAATTCGGGAGAAGTGGCCACTTGGGCGTTACACTTATACCGATATCGAAGAACGTCACCCGGGTTGGTTGAATGCAAGAGTCGAGGAGTTTCAAGTAAGTTAATTTTTTTTGTAATTGTCATTTATTTCTTGATTTTTATGATGCATTTATCCTCATTTTTTTGCAATTTTAGAAATATTATAGGCATCTTAAGGGGCAAAGGCCGTCAAAGGCCCGCAAAAATTATGGGAAGTTCACATTAATGTGACGATAAAAAGGACTTTGAACGAGCTTAAGAAGAGGGTGGAGCGAAAAAGCGAGGGAGGAGGCATGAGCAAGTTGTTGTTAAGAAGAGGGTGGAGCGAAAAGCGAGGGAGGATGGCATGAGCAAGTTGTCTTTGAAGCCGCCTTATTGGTCCGTTCCTTTTTGGAAGGACCTTTTGAGTATTGGGAGAAGAACGAAGGACACTTGCACCGGTCATCGGTTGGATCCACCAACCGATAACAAGTTGAAAGATTGCATAGTGCCGGTGCAAGGTCATTCAATAAAGTTCGGGAGGTAATATTATTATATTCCATAACACACACATACATACACGTTCACCTTATTTAATATAATCAACTAATTATTAGGACGTGCTAATATAAGTTGTTTAATATTTTGAAAGGTAATGACGAATAAATAAGAAAAAGCCGACGAGACTCGAGGTGTGGGATAAATGTCATAGGAAAGTTGGATCCGATCCGGAAAATCCGGTCTACACTACACCGGCCTCCATGCGTATTGCGGTAATTTTTATGTACTTTTATGACCATTTTATGTGATTTTAAATGTATCTTTAATAAGTGAATTTATATGTATTTTTATGTCATTTTAAATGCATTTTTATGTTTTTTATATGCATTTTTATGTGATTTTAAATGCATATTTAATAAGTGAATTTATATGTATTTTCATGTGATTTTATATGCATTTTTATGTGATTTTAAATGCATCTTTAATATGTGATTTTATATGTATTTAATGTGATTTTAAATGCATTTTTATGTGATTTTATATGTATTTTTATGTGATTTTAAATGCATCTTTAATATGTGATTTTATATGTATTTTAATGTGATTTTAAATGCATTTTAATATGATTTTATATGCATATTTAATATGTTTTATATGTATTTTAATGTGATTTTAATGCATTTTTATGTGATTTTATATGCATTTTTATGTGATTCTAAATGAGGGTTAATATATGTTATATGTATTTATGTGATTTTAAATGCATTTTTATATGTGATTTTATATGCATTTTTATGTGATTTTAAATGCATCTTTAATATGTGATTTTATATGTATTTGTGATTTTAAATACATTTTTATATGTGATTTATATGTATTTTTATTTGATTTTAAATGCATCGTTAATTGTTTTAAATGAACTTGTAGGAACGATATGCCGTCATTCTTGAGCGCATGCCCGTGGAGGTTACACAAACGGGTGATCGGGATGAGCCGTGGGATTGGTGGATAGAAGCGTTGGAGGTCCCCCAAGGTACAAAGCCGAAAAGAATTATGTGGTGGGGTTCGCCAATGCTCGGGCCAGCGATCTCTTGCCTACACTTGCTACTCGGTACCGAGATTCCACACAGAATGAAGTCGGCTCATCCTCATCCGCTCCGAGACAACGTGAATCCATCCCCGACAATGTATATCTTACCATCGTGAGGAATGTGCTTACAGAGATCCGTGCTAATCCCAAATCGGTTTGCTCGCCAACTTTCTGATGCGGAAATAGCTACATTCGCACGTACCACTCTCGAGGCCTCGGATCCATCCTCCGATCCTAGCCAAAGGTTGCAATGGAATCGGATCCGGTAGCCACATATTAGATCCAACACAGACATAAGTCAAGTTATACTGACCTTTCATTTAGCCCAAAAAAAAATACTGACCTGTGAATTTCTAGCATACACGAACTCTGTTGAGGGGATAAATGACTTTAGTATTTTGAAGCGAGAAGTTTGGGGCATTAAAATCACAACAGTGTACTGTATTTTGCAAGGAAAAGGTATCATCCTTTGTAATGCCAATTGTGTTGTTGATGGGGTCAATTTTTCCCGAACTAAACTAACTGAAATGTTATACTCCATATATAAAACAGTTGCCTTTTCTACCTAAGCCATTGCTTTCAGTACAAGTCATAAATAATTTAAATATAATAATTTGGTGAGACGAAAAACAGCAGTGAAACATATTGCAATCATAGTCTAGTTAGGCTACGGACCTCATAAATAGATCCAACATCAGCAGTATATATTCTTGATTTGCAGCTGCTCAATATTTTATCTAGCCAACGGTAATTTTCCTGCAAGTGCATAACAAACCAGAACAGTATAAGAAAATTGATTTGGATGTGTTTAGTGAGTACACAAAAGTAGGTCCTGTTTTAAATTCTCCGAAAGACTATGGGGGATTTGCACCAGCCGGTTGCATAACAAGTTAGTGCAAGCAAAGCAACACAACTAAACTTTTTTACATCTACTCATGTTTGAAGCGCAGGATCTGCAATACTTTTGTTTCAAGAAACTTATGTTGGAAACCTGATGAACTTTGCTAGCTTAATTTTTCAAACTTCAAAAGACCTGATATATACATAATTTTGATATGAAACAAACACAGTACTTTTATTTCATACAAAACAAGTTACAACTTATATTATAAACTTAGAACACAATATAAGATGATAATAATAGAAACACACTTTTTTATTTTACACAAAAGAGTTACAACATCAAGTTACAGCTGAATTTCTTTCATTAGGCTCCTGTCTTTCTTTTTTGAGAGGAGTTTCATCTCTCTATCACCTCTCTTTTAATCTTTTTCACTTTTGTGTGTTTTTTTACACTACCAATAACCAGACCTATTTATAAGTTTAAACCCTTGCAAGCAAATTATGCACCATATTTCTGTTAGAATTCAAACTCTCCAGAATCATAATTAATGAATAAAATAAAATAGATTGAATAAGTATATTAAGAAATAGCTGTTCTTCTGGGAAATATGGTGGGCAAACCATGTGCACTAATTTCTACGTGGTTACATGGTCGAAGAAATCTTCTTGGAAGTATGTATATTACAGCAGCTATTAGAAGATGGGTTTTAAAAGAAGTAAAAGATGGTAGGTGCCCAGTTCATGTGAACCAAAGAATACAACAACAGCTAGGTATCATTTTGTAAGAGTCAAACGTGAAGGTAAAGTAGTTCCTCATATAAGGCATGCTATCTTTTAGAATATGCAACATATAAGGCTGGCCCGGAAATAAGGAATTAAATGATAGGTGATGTAAGGCATGATCTGTATCCTAGTTTCAAAGCCTATAAAAGGAGCTGCTATGTACTGTATTTGTAGTACTGAGAGTTAGAAAACCAGAGAAAAAAAAGAGCCGCAGCTCTCTCTCTACATATATTAAAAAGAAGTTGTAGCTTTGTTGCTTTTAATTAAAATAACATAAAGCTATTTATTTTTCTATTTCTTTATTCATACAGTCCATATACACCCACATACACATTCTCTGTTTAAATTGAAAGACCTAAACCTAAGCCTATATACGTTTCCACCAAGTGGTATCTGAGGTTACGTTCCTGAAAAATGGAAAACATGATTCAATCGCAAATTTTAAAGTTGACAGCGACAAATTACGGAAACTGGAGTATCCAAACGAAGGTGTTACTCGGTTCCCAAGATATTTGAAATATGGTGGAAAGCGGTTTTATTGAACCCATAAATGCAGCTGCTGAAGCACGCTTAACAAATGAGCAGAAGGCAATGTTAAAAGAGTCGCGGAAAAGAGACCAAAAGACTTTATTTTAATTATTCAAGGTGTTGATGAATCAACCTTTGAAAAAATTTCAATGCGAAAAAGGCGAAAGAAGCATGGGAGATTCTGCAGAAATCATTCCAGGGTGTCGAGAAAGTCAAAAGGTGCGACTCCAGGTGCTACATGGCGAGTTTGAAAAATTTAAAAATGAGTCCTCAGAAATATTGGTGAATTTGTTACGCGTTTGAAAACGGTGACAAACGAGATGAAAAGAAATGGAGAAAGTCTTGATGATGTCCGGGTCATGGAAAAGTTGCTCCATTCGCTACAAGAAAGTTTGATTATGTTGTTACTTCTATCGAGGAGTCAAAAGATCTGTCCACGATTTCTATTGACGAGCTCGTAGGTTCTCTTCAAGCCCACGAGCAGCGAATGAACCAGTATGATGATTGCAAGCCACTTGGAAAAGGCGTTGCAAAGTAAGGTGTCCATTGATGACAATTCTGGAAGTAGCATTTATGTACGTGGAAGGGGTGGCTTTAGAGGTGGCTACTGAGGTGGACGAGGACGTGGAAGGCAGTATTTCAACCAAGGCCAGAATTCTGAAGGTTTTAAATCATCTGGTCGTAGTCAAAATTTTAGAGGCCGAGGAAGAGGTGGATTTTAACGAGGTGACAAATCTCAGTTTCAATGTTATAATTGTAATAAATTTGGTCACTTCAGTTATGAGTGTAGAGCACCGAAGGTGGAAGAAAGAAGTTCATTTTGCAGCAGCAGAAGAAGATAAAGACGTTGGCACTGCTATGTTCCTCACTTATAAAGGAGATGAGGAAAGCAAGGAAGAATGTTTGGTATCTTGACTCAGGTGCCAGCAATCACATGACTGGTCATAAAGATTTATTTACGGAGATAGATGAGACCATCAGTGGAGAAAATTACTTTTGGTGACTCGTCAAAGATTCCGGTCAAAGGAAAAGGTATAATTACGACTGTGTCAAAGAATGATGAGAAAAAGTATATAAATGATGTTTATTATACACCTGCTTTGAAAAATAATATCATCAATCTTGGCCAACTTGTGGAGAAAGGTTATAATATTCAGATGCAGGATAATTCTCTTATCATCAGAAATCAGGTTAGAGAATTAATTGCAGATGTAGAGATGTCAAAGAATCGCTTGTTTATACCTGATATGCAGACGAAGGTGCAAAAGTGCCTAAAATCGGTCATTAAAAATGACTCGTGGCTGTGGCACTTGAGATATGGTCATCTTGGTTTTTCTGGCTTAAAATTATTGTCAAAGACAAAGATGGTGGACGGTTTGCCAGAAATCAACGAACCAAAAATTTTGTGTGAAGCGTGTGTCAAGTGGAAGCAACATAGACAAAGCTTTCCGGTTGGAAAATCGTGGAGAGCCAGAAGGCCATTGGATATTGTTCACACAGATATAGCTGGTCCATTTGACATTCCTTCCCTTGGGGGAAATAGGTATTACCTAACATTTATTGATGATTTTAGCAGGAAAAGTTGGGTGTATATCCTCAAAGAAAAATCGGAGGCTCTTAATAAATTCAAGGAGTTCAAAGCACTGGCGGAAAAACAAAGTGGTCAATATTTGAAGAGACTCAGATCAGATAGAGGAGGAGAGTATACTTCAAATTTGTTTAGAAGTTTTTGCAGAGCACATGGCATAAATCATCAGTTGACAACGATATATACTCCTCAGAAAAATGGAGTTGCAGAAAGGAAGAACCACACAATTCTTGACATGGCAAGGAGTATGGTGAAAGCAAAGCACTTGCCAAGAACTTTCTGGGCAGAAGATGTTCTATGTGCAATTTATTTTTGAATCGCTGTCCAACAAAAAGTGTCAGAAATAAAACTCCAAATGAAGCATGGAGCGGGAGCAAACCATCAGTTGGACATCTCAGAATTTTTGGGTGTATTGCATATGCCCATGTTCCCGATCAGATAAGGAAGAAGCTGGATGACAAAGGTGAAAAATGCATTTTTACCGGATATGATAAAAAAAGCAAGGCGTACAGACTCTATAATCCTCTGAAATTAATCATTTCTCGAGATGTTGAGTTTGAGGAATCTGATTACTGGAGATGGAGCGAGGATGAAAGAAAAGTTGCTGGTTTATTTTTCAATGGTGATGACGATGACGGTGATAACCAGAACATTGAAGATGACGGAGATGATGATCAAACTCCTCCAGCAAGTCCAAATCAAGAAACTCTTGGATCGACACCATCCACGGGAGGAAGCAGTAGTTCAGGGGGAGCACCGAGAAATATAAGGAGTTTGGATAATATCTATGAAGCAACAAGTCTGGTACAAACATCATTTGATTATTCCTTATTTTTTTTGATGGCTAAATGTGATCCAGTTATATTTGAGGAAGCTTCTGAAGAAAGTAAATGGAATAAAGCCATGGATGAAGAAATTGGCGCAATCAAGAAGAATGATACATGGGAGCTCACAGATCTTCCAGAAGGACACAAAGCAATTGGTGTCAAGTGGGTCTATAAAACCAAAACGAATCAAGATGGAGAAGTGGAGAAATACAAGGCGAGGTTGGTGGCTAAAGGCTACAAGCAAATATATGGCATTGACTATGACGAGGTATTCGCTCCAATTGCAAGAGTTGATACCATAGATTTTTAACAGCAATCGTATCTCAGAATCAGTGGAAGATTTATCAGATGGATGTCAAGTCAGCATTTCTAAATGGTTATCTCGAAGAAGAAGTCTATATCGAGCAACCTCCATGGTATGTTCAGAAAGGACATGAAGATAAAGTGTACCGGTTGAAGAAAGCATTGTACGGCCTAAAACAAGCACCGCGAGCATGGAACACAAGGGTTGATGAATACTTTCAGAGAAATTGTTTCATGAAGAGTCCATATGAGCATGCTCTCTACACGAAAACAAATTCAGGGGGAGATATTATGATCGTTTGCTTATACGTGGACGCCATGATCTTTACTGGAAAAAATCCTGGTATGTTTCATGATTTTAAGAAAGTTATGACTAATGAATTTGAGATGACAGATATTGGTCAAATATCATACTTTCTTGGAGTCGAGGTGAAGCAAAACAAAGACGAGATTTTTATGTCTCAGAAAAAATATGCGGAGCAGATTTTGAAGAAGTTTAGAATGGAGGAATGCAAGCCAGTAAGCACGCCAGCAGAAGTAAGCATAAAGCTCCGAGTTGATTCAACAAGAGAGTCGGTAAATCCGACACTGTTCAAAAGTTTGGTTGGAAGTCTGAGGTACCTAACTTTCACTCGTCCCAATATTATGTATGCGGTTGGACTTGTTAGTAGGTACATGGAGAAACCGAAGCAAGATCATTTCATGGCAGCTAAAAGAATTTTGAGGTACATAAAAGGTACACTTGATCATGGTCTATTTTACACGCATTCTCAAGATTCAAAATTAGTTGGCTATTCAGATACTGACTATGGTGGTGACTTGGATGACGGGAAAAGCACTTCGGGATATGTTTTTCATATCGGTTCAACGATATTTTCGTGGTCTTCGAAGAAGCAACAAACATTTGCTTTGTCAATATGTGAGGCAGAGTACATCGCAGCAGCAGCGTGCCTGATGTATTTCAGAAAATGAAATATAAGCTCAGGATGGAAATTCGAGTTTGAGGGGGAGTGTTAGAATTCAAACTCTCCAGAACCATAATTAATGAATAAAATAAAATGTATTGAATAAGTATGTTAAGAAATAGTTGTTCATCCTCGAAATATAGTAGGCAAACCGTGTGCACTAATTTCTACGTGGTTACATGGTCAAAGAAATCTTCTTGGAAGTATGTATATTACAACAGCTATTAGAAGATGGGTTTTAAAAGAAGTAAAAGATGGTAGGCACCCAGTTCATGTGAACCAAAGAAATACAACAATAACTGGGTGTCATTTTGTAAGAGTCAAACGTGAAGGTAAAGTAGTTCCTCGTATTAAGGCAGGCTATTTTTTAGAATTTACAAATATAAGACTGGCCAAGAAATAAGGAATTAAGTGATAGGTGATGTAAGACATGATCTGTATCGCAGCTCCCTCTCTCTGGATATATTAAAAAGAAGCCATAGCTTCGTTGCTTTTAAGTGAAATAATATAAAGCTATTTGTTTTTTCTATTTCTTTATTCATACCGTTCATATACACCCACATACACATCCTCTGTTTAAATTGAAAATATTTAAACCTAAGCCTATATATGTTTCCAACAATTTCATGACGTATCACTGTTTGAACTTTTAAAAAATATACTGTAAGTTGACATTGCAGGATCAATATTCCCGACAATCACAAACAATGCCAGTATATACGAGAACCAACAATCAACAGATCGCGCGATAACCGACCTTCAAAATAAGGTTGCTCGATACTGGAATCAGCATGGCACAGAAAAACTGAGTTATAACCATGTGCGTTCCTATATACAACAAGAGTTTCGTTGTTTTCTGATCTTCTATTGGCATAACGAAGATTGAAATCATCGTAAGCATGCTTTGATTTTAAAAAAAGCTAGGCCTTGGACACTGTTTTGAAATGGAGCAAGGATATTTTCGGAAGCCTTGACAGAATGTTAATAATAATATCATCCGGTATTTAATGAACAGGAATTTCCATGAATCTTTGTGGAAGTCATGTAGTCCGATTATAGCAATTATAAATTGTGCCAAGTTTGAAACTCTGTTATAGTACTTATTTGGTAAAGTTTGAGAGAAGTTGTTTTGAAACTCTTAGAACAAAAGCGCTCATTGGAACAGAGAGGCCTAATTATTCATGAGAGTAAATCATGTATGCCAGTTACGGTTCTCATCGCAAGGCCAAGCTATGAAAGGAAATTAGATTTCAAAGCGAAGCTGTGAAAGTACCAGTTCCCAAATCACAACCTTGAAAAGGAATAGGATCGATGAATCTGACAGTCAGACAATATTTGTTGATTTTGACAAGCAGGCTATGTTACAAGATGGAATGCTAGGCCTACATTTATCTTGTATTATCCGGAAAATAAGAGATTTGTTCTCCGGAGGTACGAAGAAAATAGGAATCAACAAAAGTAGGGTTTAAGTTGAGGAAAGCCAGGCCTTGGACAATATGTTTTACAGAAATAAGGACTTCACAGGAAGCATTAACAGAGAGTTGATGTTCAGATTGTCCGGAATATAAAGTCCGGTAAGGTTTGCCATGAAAGAACTTCTAGCCAGAGGATCCGTATGATGAACATCTTCTCAACCAGCCATATACATGCACAATAAACTTTCTCAGTTTCATGTCTCCCCGTGTTTTGTGTCCACAAATTTATCATTTATCCATCGTTTTCTAACATATTTTTATAGAGAAAATGCCCCTAAATACGTATTTACTGCAGTTCTATGAGTACGAAATGTATTTTTAATGGTAAAGTTCTAAATTTTTAAACAAATCCTGTAATTAGAAATATACCCGCTGCATTCACATTAAAAATCTCTTTCTACTCACATGAGCATCGAGCCCCTTTTTCTATTAAATTCAACTTTCTCAAACACGGAGTATAGTTAAATAAACGTAAGGGAAAAAAAGATTTTTTAAACTATTTAAGCCACGCTAATATATATCAGGATATAATGGTTACCAGAAACAACAACGAAATAGCCTAAAAGCATGCTAAAAGCATGATATCTTTAAAGATAGTCTACAAGTTGATCGGAGTCCTTCACATTTTAACTATGCCCACATACTTGAAGAAACATAATGTTCTCGATCCTGCATAATTTAGAGAATGTAATATAACATCATTGAGAAGCATTGTAGAAAATAGACTAAATAGATGTAATACATGACTAATAGAGATAGAGTGCAGTAACTAAAAAGCACTTGAATAATAAAATTACCATTCATTTCCCAGTACTTACTGTTTTCACTTTTCATGAGCATTCTGCTTGTTTGAATCCTGCGATAGAAACTAGACTCTCCTAACATTTTGCATCAGAGTCCAAGATGCTTGAGCTTCCCCACCATGACATAGGCATTCAACATTATCCAACATCCACAAGCCAAATTCACCTAATGTTCCTTCTTCCATATATATTATGACAGCAATCGAATCATTGAAGTCGGCAATGGTACCATTTTCAAATCCATTAGGTAACTTAAATGAACTAAACACCTCCTTATTTAAATGAAAAGCTAAAATTGCACCAAATATAGTCGTCTAACACAAAAATCTGTTGATAGAAACACCATAATCACCCTGCAAAGAATAATTTACTGAATTTAATCACTACAAGAAAACAGGGTAAAACCGACCGGACATAACCGACCGACATCGATTTGGTCACCTTAAAACCGACCGACGTCAGTGGTCGGTTATATGCCAACTAAACAACACTGTATCGATGACGTGGCACACATAAAACCGACCATCCACTGGTGGTCGTTTTTATTGAAAAAAATGACACTGTTTTGCTGATGTGTCACTTTTAAAACCGACCACCTACATGTGGTCGGTTATATCCACAAATTCTGCAGGTTAAAACCGACCATATATGGTGATCGGTTTTTTAGAATAATAAAAAATTAATTTAAAGTACAAAAAAGTACCCGTTATAGAGAAAACGGTGTCGTTTTATTCTTCTGACTAAAACCGACCGCTGACGGTCGGTTTTAACCTTTTTTTTTTAATTTTTTTGTTATATCCCTCATTTCTTGATTTTGGCCAAAAAATTAAAAAAACAGAGGATTGAAGTGGAGGAGTTTCAGAAATTGTAAGTTATTTCCATATTTTGTAATAATGTGTGTGTGTGTGTTTATGTTGGTGGTGTATGTATTAAATGTTGTTGTATGTATTTAATGTTTTTATTTTTTTATATAATGTTTGTTGTGAGAATTGAAGTTTAATAGTAGATAATTTGTAAGTTTGTTTCATTTATTGTAATTATAGTGTGTGTGTTTGTGTATTTTATGAAATACATGAATAAATATGAGATTAATGATAAATTATTTGTTAAATATGTTTTTTTTAATTTTAAAAAATATTATTGTAGATGGAAACCATTGATCGAAGTTGTATTGGTAATCAATTACAAATCGATAAAATTTCATTGACCCTGGAATATAGAATTGGTGTAAAATTTTTTTTAAAATTTGCTAGCGAAAATGGAATGGAAGATGGTACAATGAAGTGTCCGTGTAAATGTTGTAAAAATTTGAATTGGTTAAAGATTGATGATGTTAGATTTCATTTGCTCGCTAAAGGGATGCTTGAGGGTTATACCGTGTGGACGTCGCACGGTGAAAAAATAGGAAGAAAACGTAGTCGAACATCACATCACCGTTATTGTGTTCGGGAACCTTCGAGAGTAGAAGAACCGGTAGATTTGAATGCGATGTTACATGATTTAGCCGGTGAAAATTATCAATTTTATAAAACTACGGATAAGGGAATTATGAATGTAGAAGAAGCTCCAAATGATAGTGCTAAAAAATTGTACGAGGTTATTGTTGAAAATGGAGCACCTATTTATCCCGAAAATACAAAGTACACAAGATTAAGCTTTACCACCAAATTATTGGAATTCAAAAATAACTCGCATTGTAGTAATAAAGCTTTTGATAGTTTGCTTAAACTTCTTACGGATGTGTTACCAAAAAAACATACATTACCCGAAAGTTATTATGCAATGAAAAAAATTATGAAGGATTTGAGGGTTGAATATAAAAAAATTGATTTATGTGAGAATGATTGTATGTTATTTTA
The DNA here is from genome assembly GCF_009905375.1 of Apium graveolens. NCBI lineage: Eukaryota > Viridiplantae > Streptophyta > Magnoliopsida > Apiales > Apiaceae > Apium > Apium graveolens. The sequence continues at coordinate 9,448,037 of NC_133654.1, read as the reverse complement.
TGGAGATGACAAGGATAAAGTTGTGTGTGATATATGTGGTGAAGATCGTTATCGGGATGTTTCTAGGAAAGATAATAAAAAAATAGCAAAAAAAATCTTAAGACACTTTCCTTTGATCCCTCGATTACAACGCTTATATATGTCGGGACATACATCCGATCACATGAGATGGTACAAAAATAGAGATGTGAAAGATGGAGAAATAAGTCATCCCGCGGATGGAGAAGAGTGGAAAAATTTTGACCGTCGGTATCCTTCATTTGCTCAAGAAATTCGTAACATAAGGCTCGGTCTTGCGACCGATGGTTTCAACCCTTTTGGCCCTACCGAGAAAAAAATATATAGTGTGTGGCCCGTGGTGATAGTTGTCTACAATCTTCCACCATCGATGTGTATGAAAAAGCCTTATATGTTCATGACCGATATAGTTCCGGGTCCAAATAGTATTGGAAAAGATATTAACGTTTGTTTAAGGCCTCTCATCGATGAATTGAAGATATTATGAAATACCGGGGTGAAGACATACGACCAATCTTTGAAACAAAATTTTACAATGAGAGCGGCTATTATGTGGACAATTAGTGACTATCCCGCTATGAGTGTGATAAGTGGGTGGTTGGGCAAAGGAAAGATGGGATGTCAAGTGTGTCTTGGAAGCGTGCAAGGGTTTCAATTAAAATATTGTAGAAAATGTAGTTTCTATGGCACGAACCGAATATTCCTTGAATCAAATGATCCACTCCGTCAAAAAAGTAATTTGTTTGATAATGAAGAAAGAAGATTGTTTCGTGGTCATTTGTCCGGTGAGGGTGTTAATGAATTGCTTTATGGTTTAGTTTTTCCACCACCCGGAAAGACTAATTCGATGGCAAGGAGTGTCGGATACGGGGAAGAGCATCATTGGATTCATGTCCCAATCTTTTACGAACTTCCTTATTGGTCATCACATAGTTTACGATATTCAATTGACATCATGCATACGGAAAAAAACATTTTTAAAAACATTTTTTTTACTATTGTCAATGCGTCAAAGTCAAAAGATCATAAAAAGTAAGAGCGGATTGCAAGCATTTTGGGATGTTACCACATTTGTGGATCGATGAGAAAGGAAAGTCACCTAAAGCACCTTATTCCCTTACTAGAAAACAACGTAAACTTTTGTGTGAATGGATTAGTTCACTAAAATTTCCGGATGGTTATTCCTCAAATATATCACGTTGTTACAATGTTGAGGAGTGTACATTTTATGGATTCAAATCGCACGATTGTCACATTTTTCTTCAAAAATTATTGCCTCTCGCAATTCGTGAACTTCTACCGGCGCCTATTGCCGATGCAATTACGACAATTTCTAACTTTTTCCAAGATTTATGTTCATCCGTGGTTACAAAAACTGACTTGGAAATAATGGAAAAATCGGTTATCAAAGCGTTGTGTTTGTTGGAAACGATTTTTCCTCAAAGTTGGTTTGATTCGATGGAACACTTGGTTGTATATTTAGCCGAAGAAATTAGACTTGTTGGACCTGCTTATTGGCATTGGATGTATCCGATTGAACGTTTATTGGGCAAATTAAAACAAAAAGTCAGTAATAAAATAAGGGTTGAGGGGTCAATTGCCGAACGATATATGGAGGAGGAGATTCTTAATATTTATTCTTTTTATTTTGCCTTTGACACGATCCATAATAAGGTACGTCGTAACGAGGTTTTGTTTGATGTGCAAAATTTCGAGAATTTAAAAGTGTTCAAATATTCAATTCAATCTCTTGGAAAGGAAGGAACTCGATACATGAGTGATGATGAACGAGAGTTAGCGGAAGAATATGTTCTTTTAAACTCTCCTGAAGTTCAACCTTATCTAAGGTACCAAATCTTACTTTAAAAAATATGCGTAATAATTTTTGTTAATGACACATGCATGATCTTACTTTATATTTTAGGAAGTACCAAATCGTGTTATGCGACAACGCCCGGAAACAACACCTCAAGATTTAGATCGTATTGTCAAAAGTCGATTTAAAACTTGGTTTAAACAAAAGGTATTTATCTATTTTTAATTTGCATGATTTTTTTAAAATTCTTATAATTACAACGTCTCATCAATTTGAATTATTTTTAGGTTGATAAAGATGAGGTGGAAGGACCTTGTTTTAGGGACTTACTTGAAGGGACGGTATTAAAAGTTATGACTTTTGAGACTTGTCAAGTTAATGGATATAAATTTTCAACAAAATCTGCATCCGATTCTGGTATTGTTGTTAAAGGAAATTTGCACGGAAATAATCTTGATTATTATGGTCAACTACAAGAAATTATTAGACTTATTTATCAAGGATACAATCATGTATATTTGTTCAAATGTATATGGTTTGATAGTGTTGGTAATGGTGTGAGGATTGATAAGAATCGTGTGATTACAATTGATATGACTTCAAGATTGAAGTCAAATGAGATTTTTATTTTAGCTAGTCAAGCCTCACAAGTATATTATGCTCCTAGTGTATTGGATCCAAAAGAGAAAATATATACGGTGGTCAAATTTAAAAGTCGCCCAATTGATGAATCTATCGTTGTGCAAAATGATATAGAGGACGCTTTTCAGGAAGATAGATCTAATGCATCGACCTCGTTTTCGCTCTTTGTCGATTTTGCACAATATGGACAAATACCGTTTATTCGGCGTGAAGAAGAAGAAGAAGAAGATGAAGAAGACGAAGAAGATGATTTGAAGGATGACGAAGATGAAAATGAAGGAGAAGAAGAAATAAGTGAAGGTGACAATGAGGATGATGATGATGACGAAGATGATGATGGTTTTGACGATTTTGAATAACGTCATTTGTATTTTAAAGATGATTTTTAGTAAATTTTGTAATGATTAGGATACTTTATTTATAAGTTATAGTAAACGGGTTTGTGAATTTTTGGTTTTAATGCTAAGTTTTTATGCGTTTACGTCCGGTTAGGGCCAAAAAATCATAATATTTGACCATAATATTTCCCAGAAAACCGACCGTCTCCTTGACTAAAACCGACCACCTTCTTGATAAAACCGACTGTCTCCTTAAAGGGGTGGTCGGTTTTAAGGTGGTCGGTTATAAGAATTAAATTGGCCTCTGAAATAAAACCGACCACTTTGCAGATTTGACCTCGGTCGGTTTTAGCAGTCTTGGTCAAAGTACATTTTTAATACTTATTTTCAACGATCGAACCGTACGGATGTTAATTTCATGTCAAAATATGCTTATGCACAAAAAATTAGCACTTTTGAACGAGTACCATTACGTTTTTATAAGTAAATTAACAAATTTAATTAAAAATTAAAAAAATGAATTCGATCTGAAAAGTATAATTTTAAAAGGTATATTTAACGATCTAACCGTACGTATGTTAAATTCATGTCAAAATATGCTTACGCACAAAAAAATAGCACATTTTAACGAGTACCATTACGTTTTTATAAGTAAATTAGCAAATTTAATTAAAAGTTAAAAAAAATGAAAAATATAAAATACACATTATCAAACCGTATGGATGGACTAACGCGGTGAAAACGAACAAATGTACCAAAAATTAGGCTATTTGAAAAATAGTATAATCAAAATCATATGGAATATAATTATTTCAGTAAGTATGTCGGCATTCTGTAGACAGAATAAGTTGAACATACCATTTGATACTATAAGTATAACTTTAAAATTTATTTTTAACGATCGAACCGTACGGATGTTAACTTCATGTAAAAATATATTAATGCACAAAAATTAGCACATTTGAACGATCATAAATACGTTTTTATAAGAAAATTAGCAATTTTGATTAAAAAAGTGAAATAATTAAAAAAAATATAAATTATGAAATACACATGATCGAACCGTACGGATGAACCGACGCGGTAAAAACGAGCAAATATACCAAAAATTAAGCTATTTAAATAATAATCATGTTTTTATAAGGATTTTTTAAATTTAGGGGTTTTTAACCCCTAAACCCTAAACCCTAAAATTAAAAAAAAATTAAATACTATAAAACCGACCACTTTGGGTCATAACCGACCACCTAAAAAAATGCGGGTTTTTTTTGTGAAAAATTAAAAACCCCGTCTAGAGCAAAACGACATCGTTTTGCATGCTGCACATGGTTCAAGGTTAAAACCAACCGACCTGGTGGTCGATTTTAAGTGCCAGGCGGTCGGTTTTAAGTCTATTATAAATAAAAAAAATGGTTCACTTTTCTTTTCTCTATTTCTTTCTCTATCTCTCTATTTTCTCTCTATCTCTCTCTTATACTCAAAACTTCACTAAAATACTTTGATTCAATGGCGTATTCACGAAAGAGCCCCAACTCATCTCTCATTGCCTCCGGTTTCACTCTCGATGTAAGATTTTTTTATGATTAAGATATTTTTTTACTCGATTGCATATATGTGTATGTGTATGTATTTTTTGTGTTTATATATATGATTCGAAGTTAATTATATGTTTTTTGTGTTTGTTAAAGTATTATTCTCACATAAATTTATGTGTTTCACTTCAAATCAAACTTCATTGATTTTTCAGTTTTTATGTAAAATTTTGCATGTTAAACATTCGTCGGTTATGTCAATTTGTTTAATATAGGTTAAAGTCATAATTTTTGGGTGTTTCGTCGGTTTGTTTACTCTTTTTAGAAGTATAAATGTATTTTTAGGGTTAATTTTTAGGGGTTTACTCTCGTTAACACATAAAAGTACTCGAAATGGATAATTCTCACTTCAATTGAAGTTCATATGATTTTTCAGTTTTCATGTAAAATTTTGCATGTAAAAGATTAGTCGGTTTTGTCAATTTGTTGAATATATGTATAAGTATAAATTTTAGGGTTTTTATCGGTTTGTTTACGTTTAGGTAGAAGTATAAATGTATTTTTAGGGTTAATTTGTAGGGGTTTGCTCTTGTAAACATGATCCGTACTCGAAAATGGATAAATATTGCACTTTATATGTGAGTTTGGAACTTTAATTTATTGTATATATAGATTAAGTTGATTTAATGGTTTAATTTACGTAATTAAATAATGCTCTAATTAGTTGTGTTTATTTTTATCGTTAATTTGTGAAATGGATACGTTTATATGCATTTTATATGCATTTTATGTGATTTTAAATGCTTTTTTATGTAATGTGATTTACAAATGCAAGTCGTTTCATCGATTTGTTTGTTTTCATATTGGCTAATATATTTTTATTATTTATTTTAGGATCTTTTTGCTTGGATGTTGACATTGGTTATGATAAGTCTTGTGGTGTTGGCGATGGCGAGAAAAAGGAAGGGGAAAGACAAGTAGCCGGAAAAAGATAAGAGGAAGGCAAAGGCCAAGGGAAAGGCCAAAATCGCGAGTAAGAAGGGCAAGGGCAAGGGTGCAAAGGGAAAAGGAGGAAATTTGCATTTACAAGATGAGCCGACGGATTCGGATTCGGACCCGAATGATCCGACTCGGCACATGACAAATGCGAATGAGCGAGAATGGCGAGGAAGGCGACCTCGATCACATTCGAGTGGCATATATGGAGAGAAACCGCCATTGAAGCCATATCGCATTGATATCTCCGATGGACAATAAGTTAAAAAGTTTTTAAATTGCATTATTCCTATATGTTTATATTTTTAGTTCTGTTCAATATTGTTATGTGAATTGTTAATGTTTATTGTTTTCTTTTGTTTAAATATAGTATTGAAGATGATACGGCTAAGAAAACGCTTTTGGCTATAATTCGGGAGAAGTGGCCACTTGGGCGTTACACTTATACCGATATCGAAGAACGTCACCCGGGTTGGTTGAATGCAAGAGTCGAGGAGTTTCAAGTAAGTTAATTTTTTTTGTAATTGTCATTTATTTCTTGATTTTTATGATGCATTTATCCTCATTTTTTTGCAATTTTAGAAATATTATAGGCATCTTAAGGGGCAAAGCCGTTCAAAGGCCCGAAAAATTATGGAAGTTCACATTAAAGTGACGATAAAAAGGACTTTGAACGAGCTTAAGAAGAGGGTGGAGCGAAAAGCGAGGGAGGATGGCATGAGCAAGTTGTCTTTGAAGCCGCCTTATTGGTCCGTTCCTTTTTGGAAGGACCTTTTGGAGTATTGGGAGAAGAACGAAGGACACTTGCACCGGTCATCGGTTGGATCCACCAACCGATAACAAGTTGAAAGATTGCATAGTGCCGGTGCAAGGTCATTCAATAAAGTTCGGGAGGTAATATTATTATATTCCATAACACACACATACATACACGTTCACCTTATTTAATATAATCAACTAATTATTAGGACGTGCTAATATAAGTTGTTTAATATTTTGAAAGGTAATGACGAATAAGAATAAGAAAAAGCCGACGAGACTCGAGGTGTGGGATAAATGTCATAGGAAAGTTGGATCCGATCCGAAAAATCCGGTCTACACTACACCGGCCTCCATGCGTATTGCGGTAATTTTTATGTACTTTTATGACCATTTTATGTGATTTTAAATGCATCTTTAATAAGTGAATTTATATGTATTTTTATGTCATTTTAAATGCATTTTTATGTTTTTTTATATGCATTTTTATGTGATTTTAAATGCATATTTAATAAGTGAATTTATATGTATTTTCATGTGATTTTATATGCATTTTTATGTGATTTTAAATGCATCTTTAATATGTGATTTTATATGTATTTAATGTGATTTTAAATGCATTTTTATGTGATTTTATATGTATTTTTATGTGATTTTAAATGCATCTTTAATATGTGATTTTATATGTATTTTAATGTGATTTTAAATGCATTTTAATATGATTTTATATGCATATTTAATATGTGATTTTATATGTATTTTAATGTGATTTTAAATGCATTTTTATGTGATTTTATATGCATTTTTATGTGATTCTAAATGAGGGTTAATATATGATTTTATATGTATTTATGTGATTTTAAATGCATTTTTATATGTGATTTTATATGCATTTTTATGTGATTTTAAATGCATCTTTAATATGTGATTTTATATGTATTTATGTGATTTTAAATACATTTTTATATGTGATTTTATATGTATTTTTATTTGATTTTAAATGCATCGTTAATTGTTTTAAATGAACTTGTAGGAACGATATGCCGTCATTCTTGAGCGCATGCCCGTGGAGGTTACACAAACGGGTGATCGGGATGAGCCGTGGGATTGGTGGATAGAAGCGTTGGAGGTCCCCCAAGGTACAAAGCCGAAAAAGAATTATGTGGTGGGGTTCGCCAATGCTCGGGCCAGCGATCTCTTGCCTACACTTGCTACTCGGTACCGAGATTCCACACAGAATGAAGTCGGCTCATCCTCATCCGCTCCGAGACAACGTGAATCCATCCCCGACAATGTATATCTTACCATCGTGAGGAATGTGCTTACAGAGATCCGTGCTAATCCAAATCGGTTTGCTCGCCAACTTTCTGATGCGGAAATAGCTACATTCGCACGTACCACTCTCGAGGCCTCGGATCCATCCTCCGATCCTAGCCAAAGGTTGCAATGGAATAACCTTATCGGTGGCGAGATCATGCATATCGTGGGCTCCTTGATTGAAGATATCGTCCAAAAGACGGAAGCTCGTGTTGCGGAGGTATAATTTTTGACCTTCTTGTTTATTTATTGTTTTCATTCACATGTAAATTTTGTTTCTTCTTTTTAACTAGTTTAATTAAACTTATGTATCTAGGAAAATAATCGGCGTGCTATGGAAGTTGATAAGGATTACACGTCCGAGGATGAGACCTCCGATGATGAGGACTTTGATGATGGTGGCGGTGATGGTGGCGGTGATGACGGCGGTGATGGCAGTGGATCGTCCGATGTTGATTTGTCGGATTAGTTTATATTGATCGGTTTTAAGACTACTGTAATTTGATGGTTATGGGATGTAATATAATACGTTGTGATGGTTTGATACCTTGTCGGTTATTTAAGATTGCTTATAATGATGTAATGATACGGTTTAATCCTCTGGTTATCGGAGTTTATGAATGTTTGCGTTGGATTTAATTACTATGGTTTAATTATGAAATTTACTAGTTTTTGTGAATGATTTTGAGTAGTATATTATCATTGTTGTTTGTTTTGGTTGTTTGGTTGTGATTGGATTGGATTTGTGTATTGATTTGGTTTGGTATCCAAGGGCTGCAGAAAAACCTACAATTTTTTTTAAAATCAGTCCTTAAAACCGACCGACAATAGGCATAACCGACCACTTTTGACAATTACAAAACCCTGAAAACCGACCGTCAGGTGACATAACCGACCACCTTCTTCATAAAACCGATCGTCGTCTTTAGAGGGTGGTCGGTTTTAGGACGGTCGGTTATGACATTTAAGTTAGCTTCTGAAATAAAACCGACCGATGTGCACACTTTGACCACGGTCGGTTATGAGTTCCAGTCAACATTTTAATATAGACATAACCGACCACCTGCGGTCGGTTATGACTCAGTGACATGGCGACATGTGTGCACACGTGTTACGACGTGTACACAGTAACCCCACATTTTAGTAAAATGCCTAGGCACTTAACCGACCACTGTGTTGGTCGGTTATGAGGGTTAAACCCGACCAAAAGTCATAACCGACCAAGCTAAAATCGACCACGTCCTATGGTCGGTTATGACCCTTTTAACCGACCGTTTTGCCTCTTAACCGACCGTTTTTGACGGTCGGTTTTGTCCTGTTTTCTTGTAGTGAATGGAATTGTTCACCAAGCATTCATGTTTGTAGAATAAACCTCATCATAATAGCGAGAAATGGCTTTAAAATCATTATTAATGGGATCGAAACCAAAGCCAGTAGGCACATAATAATATGGCTTCCGATTGGTAGGTGCGGCAATGAGTTTGGAATCCTTAGTTGCTGGGTTCCAAAGGTAGGTATAATTTGTGCGATCAAGATAGTCGTAGCGGATCTCAATCGTCGAAACACAAACAATGCCACTAACAGAACCAACAATTGTAAGTACATAAGGCCTCCGCATCCGGATAAGTTCACCTTGAGAGAATGGAGACTTGAGATCAGCCACTATTTTACAAGAACCAAGGTCGAGAAGTGAAAACGAGACGTCATCGCCATATTTGTTGACAATGAGAGTTTCATCATCTCCTGGCCTTGAAACTGAGAGATGAGATTGGGAAAAACTATGGCTTGTAATTAAGGAACACTAGTATTTAGACACTGCCTTAAACCGGAGTAACGATTTCACCGGAAGCCGTAGCAGAATCTCATACAGAAGATCCTCAGAAAGCATGTCGTCACTAGTAATACTAAAACTATTCAGTGAACTCATCATATATTGATCAAAGCGTATTTTAGGGTTTTAGCTGGGTTTTCTCACGTGTTTAGACTATATGAATTTTTGGTAAACCTCATTTAAGCGACAGACTCTGTGGAATTCGAACATGTCACCATTTTGCCTCTTTAACATGTGACTCTATGAATTTAGGTTTTGCTTTTTTTTTTACAAAAAATTGTTACAAAATGATGTGTCATGTCTTACGTATCATTTTGGAATAATTTTATTGGTGTTTTTGATGTAAATGCAAGTGTCCATTTTCAATTAACCAATAAAAGATTGATAAGTGGCATTTTGTAACTATTTTGGTAACCAATTTGATACCCATTGCATTTTCCTTTTTGTAGTAATAACACAAATAATTTTTTATTAATAATAATACAATGAGGGTTTGCAAAATAGGAAACATGTTTATTCAGGAAATACGAAAAAATAAGCATATAAATATACATTCATACATACTAGTTGGTAACTCGTGAGCACAGGTCCTAGATAATTTTTTTTTTCTTTTTTTTTGCTAATTGATAATATATATATATAGTTATAATTATTATTTGCATAAAATTAAATCTCGTAATTTGTGTGAAACGCGGATCCAAATATAATAAATAAATTTCGTTAATTTGTAGTTAAAAAAATGGAAGTCAAGTGTAATTTTGAATTTCATTGTATAGTTCTAGTTATGCACTTAATTATTTTACTTGTTATATAAATTTAACATGTTAGATTTAAAAGTAAATCGATGTTCGGATGTACGTTAACAAATAAAAATTAAAGTGAAAACAAAGTTAATATACAATTCGTGTTATTTGAGATTTAATTATATAATATGTAAAAAATTGTTATATAATTTCTAGTGAGTACCCAGATTTGTTACTTTTGTGTTCTATTAGAACATGGTTGTTATTTTCCTTATTATATAGATAGAAAGGGTTCGAGATTAAAAATATTGAATTAATTATTGTAAAGAATTGAACTCATAATCAATGCGAAACACGGATTGAAATTATTAGATTAATATCAATTATTAAATTTGACACTAACAAAGAATAATTATGTAGTGAAAAGCAATCAAATCAGCTATGAAATTTTTCAGTATCATTCTAGGTGTACATTGTTTTACTTATTATAAAAATCTAACATATTAATTTTGTTTGTGTGAAACAAAATGTATAATTATCTTATGAACTAAATATTTGTTATTTTAGATAATTTAATATTAATTAATGTTAATTGATAACTATTTTATATTTAACCTTTTCAAAATAATTTATATAAAATTACTTGATTATTCATAAAAAAAAATATTTTTAAAATTAAATGTAAATAGATGTTATGATACATAATTTAATATTACTTAATATAATCTAAATACAACCCATAAATTTATTACTGTTGAAAAAATTAACTTAAAAGTATGACATATATAATCGTTAAATAAATGGTCTTCGGTTTAACAATTTAGTAAATGTCACTAAATTTTACTATTACCTAATTATTTTTAAAATAATATTTTCCAATTTAAAAGTAAATTAACGTTAACACTAACTAATAGAAGTCAATTCGTGTTAGTAGTTTACTTAGTAGTTTTTAAAATTAAAAATAAATACATGTTATTTTACTTAATTTAACATAACTTATTTTATATAACTAATAAATTCTCTTAAAAATATTTTTCTATTTATATAAGTAAATAGACACTTTGGGGGACACTAATAACAGAAAATAAAGTTTATAGAGAATAGAAGTTTTTTTTAAGGAAAAACGTACTTGCATTAAATCAAAACATACGTGATTACATCCGATAAGAAGGTGGGAACAACACCCTCCCACTCTTGTAAGTCTGGCATAGAACGAGACACTCTTGCTAACACATGAGCGACTTCATTCACAGACCTATACACAAATTGCACTAGCACATTGTCAAAGTGCTTAATTAATTCTACACACTCTCTAACAATAGAGTGAAAATATGATCTTCCTGAGCTACCATTACATGCATCTGCCAAAAGCTTGGAGTCCATTTCAAACACACATAGGTCGAAACCCAAATTCTTCGTCCACGAAAGCACCTCTTTGAGACTTAACGCCTCAACCTCCCTAGGAGACCATGATCCAGCCAGCTGCTTACACACCGCCCTCAGAAAGTTTCCATGTTCATCCCGAACTACTCCTCCAACCCCTATACTCCCTGTATCTCCAAATGTAGATGCATCAACATTTATTTTCACCCATCCTCTCTGCGGCACCTGTCATCTCCTTTTGTTGGAGTTCAAAGACTTTGTATTTCCTATGCGTTTCTCCTGGGCTGTCTTCCAATCCCCCAGTAAATTCATTGTTGCACTTGTCGTGCCAAACACAGAGGTTTCAATTCTACTCCACACCCATTTGTTGCATTGATTCCATATACTCCAGCATAGCAACGTTAACAGAACACATTGCTCATTTGTACCCGTACTAAACAGCCTTTTAAACTGCTCAAATATTGTTTCCCCTTGCATTGGTTGAACCCAGTGTGACATACTTGTTGACGTCCAAACGTCTTTGCAAAACCACATTCGAACCGCACGTGCTTTACATCCTCGTTAACCCCTCGACACCAAGAACATTTACTTTCTATCTCCGCCCTTTTTCCAGCCAAAGTCATAGCAGTAGGTAAACAATGTCTGCAAGTCCTCCATAAGAAAAATTGAATCTTCGCAGACAACTGTAACTTCCACAGCTTCTTCCAGAATGCTGCATCAGGGGTGTTATATTCTCCAACCAGTTACCTATAGCAGCTCTTCACCGTGAACTCTCCTTTTTGATCATATATCCACATCTAGTTATCCTTCATATCTATTGACGATAATGGAATCTTCTTGATCAAGTGGACATCTCTGACATTAAATAAGTCATTTAGGATCTCATCATCCCAACTTCTTCCCTGTATATCCATTAAACCACTCACCCATGTATTGACTAATTCAGCTGGCATGCCTGTTGGCTGTTGTACCATAACCATTCTCCGTACATGGCAGCCAAGGATCATGCCAAACAAATGTTTTCGTCCCTGTGCCAATAATTCTGTAACATCCTCTTTTCACAACCTCTTGAGCTGCAATGATACTTCTCCACATATATCTTGGGTTGTCCCCTAACTTAGCATTTAAGAAATCAGTATTTGGAAAATACCTTGCCTTCATAATTCTTGTAACCAGAGGATTTAAGTCATTTAGAAGCCTCCAACATTGCTTGGCTAACATTGCAATATTAAACTGATGTAAATCTTTAAACCCCAATCCGCCAGCTTCTGTGATAGTACAAAGTTTATCCCAAGCCATCCATCAGATTTCTTTCCTCTCATTTCCATTTCCCCACCAGAAACCATTCATTTGACGTTGAATATTAGAATAAACATCCCGTGGAATGATCATTAAGCTCATCCAGAAAGTTAATAATCTTTCTTCTATAAATGCACTTTGATTATCAAAAATAAGCATTGGTAAACATTTCTTTAGGCGATTGGCCAGGACTTTGGATAGGATTCTGAACAGAACGTTACATAGAGATATAGGACGTAACTCACTCATTTGTTGTGGCTGTTTTATTTTTGGAATCAGGCAAACTACAGTGCGATTAACCTCCATCTACAACTCTCCTGTACGAAAGAATTGCTGACATAAATCAACTACATCCTTTTCAACTACACTCCAATAAACCTGATAAAAACACGTGTTCAAACCATCATATCCTGGTGTCTTCTCTGCATGCATTGAAAAAATAGCTTCTTTCATTTTTTCATTCAATATAGGAGCTACAAGTTGTTCATTTTGCTCATCTGTTACACACTTTACCTTCTCTTGTTCTGATAGCATCCCTCCTGTCGCTGTTGACTTAAACAACTCTGAATAATATTCAGTAATTACCTTCTGTACACCTTGCATACTATCCACCCATTCCCTATTTTTATTCTTCAATCTAACAATCTGGTTATTTTTCTTTCTTCCTGAGGTAAAATAATGAAAGAATCAGGTGCTTTGATCTCCTTCTCTTAACCAAAATAGTTTCGATCTCTGCTTCTAGTACACCTCTTGTCGTTCCAGTAATTTCAAGAACTCCTCCCTAGCCTCATTATACTTTGTCACACCAAAACCATCCCTCCTCGATCTGAACTTGAGCATATTCCATCTACAATTTATGATGTTCCTTGTCGTCTTCTTCATCTTTCCCCCTCCCAATTCTTCTAATTTCAAGCAACAGTAGTTTATTTTCCCCAATATATTTTCACTTTCGTTCGCATTCCAACTATTCTTCACTAAGTTCAAACATTCACTGTCTCGTATCCAAATGTTTTCAAAATGAAATCTTTTAGCTTTTGGGGCATAAACCTGTGTATTCAGCTGTAGTAACAGTGGTAGGTGGTCTGAAGTGGACACTTCTAGCACTTGAATCTCTGCATTTGGAAATAACATTCTCCATCCCCGATTTGCAAAACCTCTGTCCAATCGTTCCTGCATCCAACCAGGCTTGCCTCGAGATTTTTCCCATGTAAATTTGCAGCCAATAAACCCAAGATCTTCAAGTTCACACTCCCCCACTGTATTACTAAAACCTTCTAATAAACTTCTTGGATGCGGTCTACCTCCAACCTTCTCAAAACCATACAACATGTCATTAAAATCTCCCAGCACACACCATGGCAATGACGATCTCACAGCCAGGTCTCGAAGTAGATCCCATGACTCGTGTCTCCTTTCCCTCTTCGGACACCCATAAAAGCCCGTATATCTCCACCGACCACTCTGATCACATTCAACCTCAAAATCAATATAATGATTACAACTACCTTTTATTTCTACTACTCCTGTATTTTTCCACAAAAGCGGTAATCCTCCCCCATGTCCCTGAGGCTCGACAGTAAAGGATCCTGCAAAGTGGCTCGACTTACAGATAGCTTCAATTTCATTTCTTTTAACTAACGTCTCTGATAAAAAAAACTACGATGGGCTTATGCTTTGATATGATTTCTTTCATAAATCGAACTGCCTGTGGCTTGCCCATTCCACGACAATTCCACGCTAGAACATTCATAATTCTAGGCGGGCCTGATCTCTAGAGCCCGCCACATTCAAGTTTTTTGACCCAATTAAATTTCCAACTTTTGTTATTTGGTTAAGCCCATCTGTTTCCATAATTATTGGCTCATTTTCCTCTAATAATATTTCCTTTTCTGTACGACATCTTTTTGGATCAGTAATATAATTTTCCTCCCTGTTTTTCCTGTTAGTGTAGGTGCCCTACAGGCAATACATTATTCTTTTAAATCTTTATGTCAGTTGATCATTCAATAAATGTATTTATTATGACCTTAATTACTGCGATATTTTGTTAGCATAATAAATGTCCTTAGAATCATGATGCAAATTGTATAGTTTAAGTACATGACTTGAACTTGAGATTATATAATATATCATATTCTTAAAGGTCCCTAGTCGAGTATTATTATATAGGACAATAATAATACATAAATAGACTAGTATGTTGTTTGACAAGATAACCACATCTCATTGGTTATAAGTATGGGGATACTAAAGTCAATACATAGGTACATGTGAGAGTATATGGTACTGGACAGATCCACAGTGAGATTCTTCATGTTTAATAAAGTCATAAGAAAGACTCACAGTGATAATGGTGTAACGATCCTTTGACTTGAAATCATTATATTTCTATACGAGGATTAATATACTTTGACTACATTAAAAGTTACTTTTAATCGGGTGATGATAAAAGTGGACATCGGGTATATCATGAGTCGTATGAGAAATATGAATGATAGATAAAGGATTTAACCCTCCTATAATTAGGAGAGATATTATTGGCCTCTTGATTAAGTGAGATTATAAAAGCATGGCCATGCTCAAATAATGATTTGTCTTGATAATCTACTCATGGATCAAGTAAATCCGGATTAAATGTTGAAGAGGATGACTAAATACATGCCTCGAGTTTAATCTATAATATGTATGGTTAAAGGGATTATATTACACGAAAAACATTAATCACGAAAGGTTTTATCTAATCACGATTTAATTATTGTTTAATTGGGTAACAATGATGTATTACTAGATACCGCTCATTGTTTATAATTTTATTAGAGAATAAAATTATTGCCAATTAAATAATAGCCTATAGGGTCGCACAAATAGAGCACTTAATGGAATAGTAAATTTAAATTATGGATTTAAATTAATTGATGATTATTTGAATTTTATTATAATTAAGTAAGACTTAATTGAGATAATATAAATTCAAATTAAAAGGAATGTTTTTGCCCATAATAATTAAGTATGACTTAGTTATTAATTAAATAATAGAAATTCGTTTTTATTATTTAATCCAATACCTACTAGGGTTGGGCTTTGTTGTTATGGGCCTTTTTAATCAGCCATTATAAATACATAATGATAGGTTAAAAAGGCTTGTACGTTTTTGAGAAAACCCTAGCAGCAAAGAGAGGCAGAGGCAATTCAGATCGTCAAGAAGGAGGCTAGTACATCCATTCCATAGTCAAGTTCGTGAGACATTTTTGAAGGTGCTCGTGTGGATACCATAGAGGTGTTTCTCCGAGAGGTAGACACAAAGCGTGATAGCTAGGATCTCCGTTGAGTTCGTGAAAGTTAAGCTCTTGAAAGGTATGATTCGTTATCTCCATAATCTGCCCATAATTATACATGGATCCTGTTTTGGGTTTCGAATTTTTTGTTTTATTTACGTTTATCCGCTGCGTTTTATACCTTCGGAACCCAACAATGGTATCAGAGCTACGTGTATAAGGGGCTGATTTGGTTACGTGTTTACTGTATTTTTACAAGTATGCATGTGTGATGAGTCTGCCATGATAACAGTTATGTTATATGAGTCTGCCATGATAACAGTTATGTTATATGAATGATATGATGAATCTGTTAATGATCTATATGATGATACTAGTATGTTTAAGATCTGCCATAACTCATATGTATGCGATCTCTTAAAATATGTATACTGATACATGTTTTTGGTAACTGGGATATGGATCGTGTGTATACTAATACATGCTTCTGGAATAGTATTATGATACATGTTTTGCTAGTATTCTGATACTTGATTTTGCAAAAATTTCCGCCATCGGGGGGCTCGCTTAGGGTTTCGTTTTTAATTTGTGCTTATGACATATGTTTTACTTATTTATTATTCTTGATTGGATCATGATAAGTGATAAATAGTATGTCATCTTTATATGATCTAACATGTTCTTTAATGGTTACTTGAGCATGGTGCATAGTTATGGCCTTAAGACCTTAGTTGTAATGGTTTATTCTTTTGGTTTGTAATAAATACGACTTGCATGTCATTTTTTATTTGTATTTATTTTATCTCAAATGTAACTCGAGTTCTTTTGTAAGTTCATTAGTATAATTCTTAATGTAACATCCAAGAAGGACAAGGGAAAGAGGAGGAATCCAATGGAAGCCAAGGAGACAATGGAAGCAATAGAGAAGACATATGTAATAGTTATTTTTACACCATAGATTGACCTTGATCTTTTCATTAGCCTGAAAAGATCACATATGATTGGGCCATAACTATTGCACGTTTACTTTACGCACTTTTCATATGATGTATAAATAGTATGTGTAGAGTAGAAAATGCATGTTTTAATTAGATTAATGATGCATGTATGTATTAGATACATCACCCATGCCATGCCTTTAAACAAGATAAAATCTGCAACGACTCAAGATTTAAAATTAACAAACGATCATGAGATTCTCGTGTTTATGAAACACGGAATAAAATATGAATTTTCTTTATTTCTGACATGGGGCGATTTTGTCAACAACGGGTTCATAGAACTTGTAAGGCTGTGGGTTTTAAGCGAGATCGATGTGACTCCTCCACTACCTGGAAATCAAACCATTGACGAGTATTGATTTAAAGTATTTTATTCAAGGAAAAATTGGGAATCTCTTTATGATGGGATCATGATCGTTCTAAATTAAAAATCCCTAAGTAAAAATATTAAGTTTTAATCAGATGCTTTCCAATGAATGAACACTCATTAAATCCTAGATCGATAAGGGGAAGGGCTGTCAGTGGCAGGGGACTCCTATCTATCGTGGTGAAATGCGACGAATAAAAACGGTTATATTCGGACGTTGTATCATTGGGTCTAACTTAACTAAGTTATCATAATAAGGTGAATATAAACGGTTATATTCAACTATTATGAACTTAGAAGCATAGAGTTTGGTTAAAAATCTATTAGATAGATAAGATCAATTGTTGTTCACCAAATTATCCAAGAATTATATATGATATAATTGACAACTGTTGTCTACCTAAATAATCATGTTTTAAGGATACCAGTGGTTGACTTAGAACATGACGAAATATGGATCTTGGCTCACTAGAAAGATTTATGGGATATACTTTCCGAATTAATAGTTAGGGCTATTAATTTGATAAAAAAAATAGTGGGAGATATATTATGAATATATCATAATCATATGAACATAAAATTTTAACTCAGACAATCTAATGTTTATTTTGCGCTTTTATTATTGTAGATACTGAGTAATGGAAAATAACACAAACACACTATCCGTACGTTCAGTCCTTGAGAAGGACAAGCTGACAGGAGGAAACAACTTCCTAGACTGGCAGAGGAATTTGAGGATTGTCCTCAGGCAGGAGCGCAAGCTTCATGTCATTGATATTCCTCCTCCAGGCCCCCTTCCTGAGGGTGCTACTGCTGATGAACGAGCAGCACGCACAAGGGATAAGAATGATGCAAATGATGTTGCATGTCTTATGTTGGCAACTATGAGTGCTGAGTTTCAAAGACAACATGTGCATATGGATGCATATACTATCAATGAGCACTTGCAAAGCATGTTTGCAAGCCAAACTCGTCAAGAAAGGTTCAATACGAGTAAGTCACTTTTTAATTGCAAACAAGGGGCGAGTGAACCGGTTGGCCCACATGTTCTGAAGATGATTGGTTACATTGAGTACCTTGAAACTTTGGGTTTCCCGATTGGTCCGGAAACTAGTATTGACCTAATCATGAATTCTTTGAACAACAAATTCACTCAGTTTGTTGTTAACTATAATATGAATGAATTTGACAAAACACCTACTGAATTGTTGCATATGTTGAGAACATATGAGACCAACATGAAGACAGCTGAACCTGCTCCCATACTGATGGTGGGAAATAAAGGTAAGGCCAAAGGGAAGGGCAAATGGAAGGGTAAGAAGAAGATTGGATCTGATTCTACACCCAAGCCAAAGTCAGGTCCCAAACAGGCTTTAAAGCCTAAAGGTGGTGTGGCAAAGGGTGAATGTTACTACTGTAAGAAAGATGGTCACTGGAAGAGAAACTGTCCAATTTACTTGGAGGATCTGAAGAAAAAGAAAGCAGTTCAGATTTCTGGATCAGGTATTTATGTTATAGAAGTCAATTTGTCTATTTCTACATCTTGGGTATTTGATACTGGATGTGCTTCTCACATTTGTATAAATGTGCAGGGCCTGCAGAGAAGTAGAACTTTGGCTAAGGGAGAAGTGGACCTAAGAGTAGGCAATGGAGCAAAAGTTGCTGCTTTAGCTGTAGGGACTTATTATTTATCTATGCCCTCTGGGCTTGTTTTAGAACTAGAAGACTGTTTTTACGTGCCTGCGATTCGCAGAAACATTATTTCTGTTTCTTGTTTGGACAAGAAAGGTTTTTCGTTTACAATAAAGAACAACAGTTGCTCTTTTGCTTTGAATGATTTAACCTATGGTGTTGCGCGTTTATTTAATGGTTTATATGTTCTTGATTTAGATAACCCTGTCTGTAATATAGAAAATAAACGACTTAAAATGAATGACTCAAATCAAACATACCTCTGGCATTGTCGTCTAGGCCACATAAATGAGAAACGCATATCCAAATTATATAAGGATGGATACTTGGATAAGTTTGATTTTGAATCATACCAAGAATGCGAATCTTGTTTGCTTGGTAAGATGACTAAAGCCCCTTTCACTGGTAAGGGTCAAAGGGCCACTAAACGTCTGGAGCTAATACATAGTGATGTATGTGGCCCAATGCGTGTAATGGCTAGAGGAGGCTACTACTACTTCATAACATTTACTGATGATTTCAGTAGATATGGATATGTATATCTTATGAAGAACAAATCCGATTCTTTTGAAAAATTTAAAGAATACAAGGTTGAAGTAGAGAAGCAAATTGGCGGAGATGCAAGTATTAAGATCTTATGATCCGATCGTGGGGGTGAATAGTTAAGCACCAAATTTAGAGAGTATTTGAAAGAGTGTGGTATTGTATCACAACTCACTCCGCCAGGAACATCTCAATGGAATGGAGTTTCAGAGAGGAGAAATCGTACCTTTTTGGACATGGTGCGATCGTTGATGAGTCATGCAGATCTTCCAATTAGTTTCTGGGGTTACGCTCTAGAAACAGTGGTTTTCACACTTAACCGTGTTCCTACTAAGAAGGTTCAAAAGACTTCATATGAGATATGGAAGGAGAAACGGTCAGGCATGAACTTTATGAAAGTTTGGGGATGTAAGGCGTTTGTGAAACGTCAAGAATCTGACAAGCTTGGACCTAAATCCAAAGAGTGCATTTTTGTAGGATACCCTAATGAAACAAAGGCGTATTATTTTTATAGTCCTTCTGAGCAGAAAGTGTTTATTGCTCGAGATGATGTCTTCATGGAAAGAGATTTTGTTTCCAAAAGAAACAGTGTGAGAACTATAGATCTCGATGAAGATCGAGAACCGCAAAATAGCATTGAACCTGAAGTGGAACAAGAGCAGAATAATGATAATGCTCAAAAAACACAGGTTGTTCGTAGATCTGGTAGATTTCGCCATGAGCCAGAGAGATATGGATTTCTCATGACTCAGTGTGGTGATTTGATGCTCATAGATGAAGATGAGCCTCTCACATACCAAGATGCTATGAACAGTTCAGACTCTAAGAGATGGCTTGAAGCCATGAAATCTGAGATAGATTCCATGTACGAAAACCAAGTATGGACTTTGGTTGATCCACCTGAAAGGGTAAAACCCATAGGGTGCAAATGGGTTTTTAAGAAGAAAAAGGGCATGGATGGAAATGTTCAGACCTATAAAGCTAGGCTGGTTGCAAAAGGTTTCAAACAAATTCATGGTATTGACTATGATGAAACTTTCTCACCAGTGGCTATGGTCAAGTCTATAAGGATTTTACTTGCCATTGCAGCATTCCATGATTATGAAATATGGCAAATGGATATCAAAACAGCCTTCCTTAATGGAAGCCTTGAAGAGGATGTGTACATGACACAACCTGAGGGTTTTGTTGATCCAAGGAATGCTGGCAAGGTATGTAAATTGTGTCGATCCATTTATGGATTGAAGCAATCCTCTAGGAGATGGAATATCCGTTTTGATGAAATAGTCACAGAGTATGGTTTTGTTCAAAACGAAGATGAACCGTGTGTTTACAAGAAGGTTAGTGGGAGCTATGTGGCATTCATAGTACTATATGTTGATGATATACTACTAATGGGGAATGACATACCTTCTCTAAAGGCTGTTAAGACTTGGTTAGGGAGCAATTTCTCCATTAAAGACTTAGGAGAGGCATCCTACATTCTAGGAATGAGGATCTATAGAGAAAGATCTAGAAGAATGATCGGTCTAAGTCAGAGCACATACATTGATAAGGTTTTGCATCGTTTTGGAATGCAAAATGCAAAAAGGGGATATGTCCCCATGTCTCAAGGGATAACGATCTCTAAGGACCAATGTCCGAAATCATTGGATGAGAAGGACCACATGAATAAAGTTCCATATGCTTCAGCAGTTGGATCTATCATGTATGCAATGGTATGTACTCGCCCAGATGTCTCGTATGCTTTGAGCATGACGAGCAGATACCAGTCTAATCCGGGCGAAGGTCACTGGACGGCGGTTAAGAATATTCTTAAGTACCTGAAAAGAACTAAAGATTCATTCTTGGTGTATGGAGGAGAAGAGAAACTCGTTGTAAAAGGTTACACCGATGCAAGTTTCCAAACAGACAGAGATGATATTGTATCACAGTCTGGTTTTGTGTTTTGTCTAAACGGAGGTGTTGTAAGCTGGAAGAGTTCAAAGCAAGAAACAGTAGCTGATTCTACAATGAAGGCTGAGTACATTGCAGCTTGTGAAGCAGCTAAGGAGGCCGTTTGGATTCGAAAGTTCATTTCTGATTTGGGAGTGGTTCCATCGATCGCAGATCCCATTGATCTATACTGCGATAATAATGGAGCCATTGCACAGGCTAAAGAACCTAGATCACACTCCCGGGCTAAACATATACTCAGGAGATTTCACCTTATTCGAGAGATTAATGAAAGGGGTGATATACACATATGTAAAGTGCACACAAATGATAACATTGCAGATCCACTGACCAAAGGCTTGTCGCAGCAGAAGCACGATGGTCACACTAGTTCCATGGGTATTAGATATATGGGTGATTGGCTCTAGTGCAAGTAGGAGATTGTTAGTGTAGGTGCCCTAGAGGCAATACATTATTCTTTTAAATCTTTATGTCAGTTGATCATTCAATAAATGTATTTATTATGACCTTAATTACTGCGATATTTTGTTAGCATAATAAATGTCCTTAGAATCATGATACAAATTGTATAGTTTAAGTACATGACTTGAACTTGAGATTATATAATATATCATATTCTTAAAGGTCCCTAGTCGAGTATTATTATATAGGACAATAATAATACATAAATAGACTAGTATGTTGTTTGACAAGATAACCACATCTCATTGGTTATAAGTATGGGGATACTAAAGTCAATACATAGGTACATGTGAGAGTACATGGTACTGGACAGAACTACAGTGAGATTCTTCATGTTTAATAAAGTCATAAGAAAGACTCACAGTGATAATGGTGTAACGATCCTTTGACTTGAAATCATTATATTTCTATACGAGGATTAATATACTTTGACTACATTAAAAGTTACTTTTAATCGGGTGATGATAAAAGTGGACATCGGGTATATCATGAGTCGTATGAGAAATATGAATGATAGATAAAGGATTTAACCCTCCTATAATTAGGAGAGATATTATTGGCCTCTTGATTGAGTGAGATTATAAAAGTATGGCCATGCTCAAATAATGATTTGTCTTGATAATCTACTCATGGATCAAGTAAACCCGGATTAAATATTGAAGAGGATGACTAAATACATGCCTCGAGTTTAATCTATAATATGTATGGTTAAAGGGATTATATTACACGAAAAACATTAATCACGAATGGTTTTATCTAATCACGATTTAATTATTGTTTAATTGGGTAACAATGATGTATTACTAGATACCGCTTATTGTTTATAATTTTATTAGAGAATAAAATTATTGCCAATTAAATAATAGCCTATAGGGTCGCACAAACAGAGCACTTAATGGAATAGTTAATTTAAATTATGGATTTAAATTAATTGATGATTATTTGAATTTTATTATAATTAAGTAAGACTTAATTGAGATAATATAAATTCAAATTAAAAGGAATGTTTTTGCCCATAATAATTAAGTATGACTTAGTTATTAATTAAATAATAGAAATTCGTTTTTATTATTTAATCCAATACCTACTAGGGTTGGGCTTTGTTGTTATGGGCCTTTTTAATCAGCCATTATAAATACATAATGATAGGTTAAAGAGGCTTGTACGTTTTTGAGAAAACCCTAGCAGCAAAGAGAGGCAAAGGCAATTCAGATCGTCAAGAAGGAGGCTAGTACATCCATTCCGTAGTCAAGTTCGTGAGACATTCTTGAAGGTGCTCGTGTGGATACCATAGAGGTGTTTCTCCGAGAGGTAGACACAAAGCGTGATAGCTAGGATCTCCGTTGAGTTCGTGAAAGTTAAGCTCTTGAAAGGTATGATTCGTTATCTCCATAATTTGCCCATAATTATACATGGATCCTGTTTTTGGTTTCGAATTTTTTGTTTTATTTACGTTTATCCGCTGCGTTTTATACCTTCGGAACCCAACATTTCCCTCCATGCAAGTTTGTTCTATTTGAAAACTGACTGCCCATATCTTTCTCCTCTGATTTCGTGCTGTAACAGTAATCTCTCCATTATCCCCCGGATTTTTTGCACCAACCTTACCATCCTCCTTGATTCTCGCATCATTCTCTTCCCTGTCACTCCCAGCTACTGGAATTTTTGAGCTTCCACCGTACTCCTCCCATTTACCACCACCATTTGCATTTCTTAACCATCTCGAGCCAGTGTTAATCTTTGTACTTTTACTTGGTGCCCTTAACCACGTATTATATGTCCTCTCAATCTCTTTATCCGGATTGGTATATATTATATTACAGTCCCTTTCTGAATGTCCTAGTTTTCCACACACAAAACAGAAGGTACTAAGCCGCTCATTTTTAAAATTTATCCAACTCTAATCTCCACCCTCCCGTTTAATCTTCATTCTCCTTTTAAGTGGCTTACTAACATCCATCTACACTCTGATACGATAATAAGTTTTCCAGACTCCATTCAGATTTGTTGGATCAGACTGTATAAAGTTTCCCACGAAATTTTCAATACTCTGCAGTATGGTATCTGATACAAAACCTTTAGGAAGGTCATAAACTTGCACCCATATGACTACCTTATTCATCTCTATCTTCTTTGGATCTTCAATACTTGTTATTTGTTTATAAACAAGCATTCCTTGTTCAAAAGACCACGGACCACCATCAACAACTTTCTACACGTCCATTGGATGATAGAACACAAACGAATACCGCATATCCCCTATATCATGGATTTCCACCCCTCCTTTGGTCGCCATATTGATGATAAGACATTCTGCATAGCACTAAAGTTCATATTTTTCTCCGTAAGAAAACGCCCAATCAAAATGAAAGATTCTTTGCACTGTTGAACTTCAGAATTCCCTACAATCACACCTCCGTCCTCCTCATCTTTGAGTGTTAATTTTGCATATAACTCATTTAGATCTGATTTTTGATAATCCATATCTTAATATTTTGATAGGATACTAGACCGAATATCAAGAAAAGGCTAAAGCAAGTGGTTTAAAGATGGAGAAAACTTGTTACATAAACAAGAAAATAGCTCTCATTTTAGAGAGAAAAAGAGTCTACATGAAGATCCCTAATAAAGTTAATTGGCGGGAGTATGACCCTGTATGTTTGTTTTTTCTATAGAGAGTTTTGTGTTAAGCGAGTATCAAAATTTGATACATTGGTACTTCCACTTTTAGTATCCATAAATTATGGTTTTTCTTATTAATAAAGAGTATCTATAAATTTGTTAATATTAAAAAAGGTTTTTTAACTTAAAATTAAATACACGCTCTGATATCAGTATGATCATTTGCACTAAAGCATCGAGCAGTCTTTGCCCGTAAATATTTCATATTGCTCCTCTACATCTTCTCCAATGTCCACTCTCTCTTAGATAATACTCCATACGTCCCTACCGATTAATATTATATGTATAAAGTGGGTATAGTGGAGAGAAGTAGTGGATATAGTTATTTTAAAAATTATAAAAACTTTATTACTATTGAATTTTTTTTAAATATAAATAATTGGAAGCGCAAAAAGAAAGGCATAAACAAATGGAGAGACAGAAGGAGTAGCTTTCTTGTAAGGCCCAACTGTTTTAATTTAAATGATATACACTTTGCAAAATAGGCTAAGAAGCAACTCAAGAATATATAATCAGAAGTGTTGTTTCCTGACATATTAATACTGGATTCAGTTATATAAAAATGGAGCTGCAGTAGCCTCTTTCGTCAAAAATATGGTCAGTTTTCAACAGTATCATAAAACCAATTTGGTGGTTTCCGTAAAACAGTCCCTGGATTGTCCCATTGTTAACTTAAAGCATATCGATGTGCTTCGTAGACAATATTGGGGTTCAGTTTACTGTTGTTCTTTACAATTATAGAATTAACCTTCACCGGAGTTTAGTCAAGAGAGTACGATAAACCAGAGACAAGAATTAGCACATTAGGCATAGATCCTGGTAAATTCAGTTTACTATCTCCTCTCAACTCATGTTGCAGGCTCATTGCAACTACATGCCAATCGATTATTGTATTACTTTCGAGTCTGAATCACAAACAGATTTATTCACTGAGTTATGTACTAATAGCGTACCATAGGTTTGTATTTGTAGCGATGTGCAAACAATATGCAAGAATCTATCCAATCATCAGGATTGACTATCAAGATACATGTCACCCCAAAAACCATTGCCATGATCATCAGCACAACGCCAGATAGGAAAACTAACTTGATCATTGCCAACAGTCATAATGCCATTTAAACCAAGCTCATTTACGACAGCTAGCTTTCTGAGCTTGAGGAAGAGTCAGTCCCTTCACCATCAATTGCATCGAAAAGACTCAAATTACGTAGATAATGGAGCACAGTTACATCAGAAGAACGGGTGTACATCTAGATGTAGGTAGCATACGTGAGATGCACATAGTTGAAGCTCATTAGAGCAACGTGTTTTTAACTACATTATTCGAAAAATTATGCATATTTGAATACATATCAAGTATGTGATTGTTTCATTCATCCTAACTACGTCGCTGTGATTTTTATGTTTACATAGTGATCAATGACAAACTTCATTCCGTTAATATTTATAAATGATGAACAAACTGTGATCTTCCATATACATTTTGGAGGAAATAAATTATTTAGATATGGGAGGATACTAAAGACTAGGTAAATAAGTAAAACAATGTAAATAAGTAAAACAATGTACATCCCAAATCATGCACCTCCATTCCCTCTTTTGATCTCCATAATAAGGCCATAATATTCTGCATTACATTGAAATTAATATTATTTTCGGTAAGGAACCGCCCGACTAATGTGTAACTAGAGATGCACAAAAGGCCACCGGACCGGGATTTTCGGGCTTTGACTTTGACAGGCCGGGCCGGGCTTTCCGAAAATATCAAAGCCCATTTGGGCACTCGAGGCGGGCCTTACTGGATTTTTTTTCGGGCCAGGACGGGCTTTTTTTAATTTAAATCGGATTGAGTTTTATTAGAGATTCTGAAGACTATATATGTTAGCAACTAGATCATCGTAAAAATATATTAGTTTGCACGAAATATTTTATGAAAATATTATTTCATTAAAAATATTTGAGTTCGGCGAAATAGCATTTATACATTTTTCTATTATTTTGTTAGTTTGATTAAAGTAATTATTTTATAATGTTTTTCTAATACTAACATTTACATTATAAGAGAGAACTTAATAATATAATAACCAATAAGTTACTCCCTTTGTCCCGGCCAATTGTTATCGTTTCTGAGAGAGTGTCTGACACGCATTTTAAGATGAATATAAAGTATAGTTTTATAACTTTTTAAAAAAAAAAAAATCTTTTTATGAATAAAAATAGAATGTTTAAATTTTTATTCAAAAAAAGAAAACTTTAAAAAAAAATTATAGAACTATACTTTTTATTCATCTTAAAATGCGTGTCAGTCACTTTTTTTAAAAACGATAACAATTGGGAGGGACGAGGGAGTATATGTTAGATGATTAAAGAAGAGACTCTTGACTAAAACATTTTTTTTGTCCGGATTTCTGACTAGAATTGAGTTGTGAGTTATTCCATCGAAAATTCTTCAAAAAGTTTGTATATAATTAATAAGGAGTAAAATGCACACTGTGTACCTGTTGTTTCCACATTGTGCACTATGTGTACCTGTAGTTCAATATTTAGCAATGTGTGTATCTGTGGTTACTAGATTCTAGCAGTTAGTGTACTTCCGTTAGTTTGAGTTTAACAGAGTTAAAGTACAGCTGGAATGGAGGGGCATCTCTGTCTTTTGGTACCCCTAACGACTATATTGCTGTTTGGTGGTCTATAAACATAACAAAGGGGTGTTTTTGTTAAAGAGGTGGCTGCAAACTAAGATAAGTGTGAGCTGTGTTTATAGTAGAAGGGGTTGCAAAGGGGCTGGAATGGGGGAATATTGCAATTGTCAAATGGTGGTGGTTGAACGGACTGCTTGGACGGAGAGGAATGCTGGGAGAAGGTTTGTGAGCTGTGTTTATACTAGAAGGGGTTGCAAATATTTCCGATGGGTTGATGGTCCGATTTGCGATCGTGGGCGTGAAGTGATACGTGGCTTGCTCAGAAGAATAGAGAACGAAGAAGAAGAGAAAGAGAAGGTGAAGATAGTCCAGCATAATGGTGCCTCAATTGAAGCATATGTGCCCAGACAAATTAGTGTGTTTATGAAATTTGTTTTTGTCTTTGTTGTTATGTTAATAGTCTACAATTTATCCGGAAAGAATTATGTTTGTAATGTTTAATTCACAATGTAGCTCGTATGAGCATTGTTAAGTTAATGAATTGCATTGTGTTTGTTGCACTTTTGATTTTTAAGAAGAAAACAGTAGTAGATAGATCATTCAATAATCCAGCATTACAATAAGAAATGGTGCATAGAAATGATACATAGAATTGAAAGCAGCACCATTAGAGACATGCAAATGACACAGGGAAATGAAAATTAAACATAGCATAAGTAGCTAAATTAAGCAATATCAGCAGCAAGAACAGAGGCCATGAAACCAGGGGCATTGGCAAGCTCCTCCACTCCACCTTCACCATCAAGATGGCAGTTAGCAAGTACAGTAGCAGCCTCATTTGCAGCTTTGTACACATGCTCAATACGGCATGAGTCCCATGCCTCATTCTCCAGATTTTTGATGAACACAACCAAGTTAGCAAGCCAGAAATCTGGATCAGGATTCATAACTGCATTCACTGCCTCCGCAGAGTCACATTCCACCACAACATGTTTAGTGTCACCCTTCTCCCAAGCCAACTTTAGCCCATAGAAAATGGACCAAAGCTCTGCAGCAAGTGGCACCACCAAGCCTATCATACCAGCAGCCCCCCTGATCCACTTACCTCTCCTGTTTCTCATCACACAACCAACAGATGCCCTCATTCTAGACCTATCAAACACTCCCTTACAATTAACTTTGGCTACATGATAAGAAGGTTTACTCCACCCAGCCATGACTACAAATAAAGTGTGTGTGATATGTGTTATTTGGTGTGCAAAATTGTGGTAGCATATTGTGTTTTTATAGTACATAATGCATTAAAACATTGCTCAACCCCCTACTGCATTTAGTCAAAGCTGTAAGTTACAAAGCATTCAAACTTCATAACCCCAATACAGGTACACATATTTAGCCAATAAGAAAATAGCAAAAGTAAAACCTTCATTAAACCATGCAAAAGAAACTGACTACATCAATGTTTGAATAAAATTTGTACAACAAATTTTATCAAAAATATAGTTAGCATTACACTAGCTACAACAAAATGCATGATAAAGAATCAGTTTCTAGTGCATCATTCTCCAACTATTTTTACTACTTCCAAGGAGGTCTTTTACCCAATCTTGCTTTTCTTGCATTAGCCTCAACTTCAATTTGCTTCAAAGTAGTGACATGACTCCCCCTTACCATGAATCTTTGAGGTTGTATGCCTAATGGTGTATCATCCATCCTAGCAGGTTGAGTGTAAGAACCAAAAATTCCACCTTGACAACCACTTGACAATTCAGGGACTGATATTGTAGGTACTTGGTTGGATGCATCTGTTGTGCCCTGATTTGTGTTAAATTTTGATCCCACTGCACTCTTTTGTTTCTTTTTTTTAAATTAGTTTTGACAACACCATTTGCTTGATCAACTTTTTACAAAGCATAAATAATAGAGAATAAGAAATAATGATAACAAAAAAAATAGTGATAACAACAAAATTAATGAAACAATGTACCTTAGCAGGACAAGTTCTGGCATTGTGTCTTTTTTCTTTGCAATAGCTGCAGAACACATTTGTGTTTTGCCTTCTCAATTTGGTGGCATCAATTGGGACATCATTTTTTTTGTTTCTTTTTTTTTGGCCTTCCAGGTTGCACCTTGATCATTGGTGGTAAAGGGCCAGGTAGACCAGTTTTCTCCCAATATTCTGAGCTATTAATTGGTTCAATAGTGTGGTTGTAAGTTGCTAAATACACGTCCTTCCCATATGTAGGATGAATATAGTCTACCAACTTTAAATTTTTCCATTGTATACAAGCACATGCATGGTAGCAAGGGAGTCCAGTTAGGTCAAATTTTCTACAGGCACAAGTCCTAGCATCAAGATCAACTACTATTTCATGTCCCCCATCTGTCATTGTCACCAAATATTTGCTTTTTCCAGACCATTGCACTATGCAGCCAGTACTATAACCCATAGCCCTATAAATGCATGAACATTTTAAATTTTTTTTTTTTACAAGTAATAAGCCACAAAAATAGAAAAAAAATCACAGTAACTTACTTGTTAATTTTTCTCATGGCATTAGGACATATGGGATTTTCAGCATAACTTTTAGCCATTTTATCTCTTCTATTTTGAATCCTCCTCATTGCACTCTTTTGTAAGCCCATTAGCAGTCCAATAACAGGAAGATCCCTGTACTCTCTAATGCTGTTGTTGTACACCTCACAGTGGTTATTGACAAACATATCCGAGGAACATGTAGTCCTAAATGCTGCTCTTGACCACTGTGACATTGGTTTTTCTATCAACCAGTCATAACATTTTTTGGACAGCTAACAAAGGTAAAGATAAAATATACATGAAATAAGTATGAATGAAGCAACTGTCAGCTTAGCAATGTTAAAAAAATGAAACAATTCAAGTACCTTTTTCAGCTCTGACATGTGTTTGTTAAACATAAACTCTGTTGTGGATCTTGCAGCAAGCCACAATAAAGTTCTACTCCCAACTCCTTTGTGATCTTTGTACATGTTCCTGTACAAATGCATAACACAAAACCTATGTTCTGCATTAGGTACAACAGTAGTAAGAGCATTGATGAGTCCCTGCATTTTCAGTAGATTCATTTTAGTCCTAGTAGTGCACTCTTTTTTAATTTATAATTACAACAAATAATGTATAAGTACCTTTTGCCTATCTGATATAAAGGTCCAACCACCAGAATTGATGATGTTAACATCATAAGCCAACAAATTGAGAAACCAATTCCATATTTCTGAATTTTCTGCTTCAACTACAGCCCAAGCAATTGGGTACATTCCATCATTAGAATCACATCCAACTGCTGTTAAAAGTTGCCCACCAAATGGCCCTTTCAAATGACAACCATCTAAACCTATTATGGGCCTACAACCTTGAGTAAAACCTCTCCTTAAAGGACCTAAACATACATAAATTCTTTTAAATCTCCTTCCAACAGAATCAACTTCAGGTTCATCTAATACAAGTTCTATTGTGCTATCTGGCATGGCTTTTTTGACTGCATTTACATAATCCCATAATTGGCTATATTGTTTCACATGATGGCCCTTTATGACTTCTAAAGCTTTCCTCTTAGCCCTACCAACTGCAAAAATGCTTACTTCACAACCCCAATCATTTACAATCTTCTTATGGAATGCACCAAGTGGCCAAGTAGGGTTCATCCTTATCTCATTTTCATAGTGCTCTGCTATCCACTTTGAAGTCATATACTTCTGCTTAAATGTTGTTTGACATGTGTGAGTTTTTAAATATGTCTTCACTTGATAAGTTTTTGTATCCTGTAGTATAGAGGCAAATATACTCCACTTACAGCCTTCACCCTTGCATTTATATTTGATCCTTCTTCCAAAATTCCTGCATTGGAAAACTGGTTTTCTATTCATTATGGCAAATTTTTGCACTGCAACCCTAAATGATTGTGCACTGGAGAACAACATGCCTAGCTCAAACTTTGGATCTTTCATATCTGTTCTTTCATTGAACACAGGATAAGTGACACATTCTTCATCAGTGCTATTTGCAGCCATCCTTTCATCCTCACTATTATAATCATTGTCACTAATATCTGATACAATTTCATCAGTCAAAGATTGATATCCTCTGTTAGCATCATCTTTTGTGCCTTCTTTAACATTCTTTCTTCTCTCTCTAGCTTGACAGACCTCATCATCTTCACTATCTACATTAGAACTGTCATCATATTAACTACCTTCTTCACCATCACTAATCAGTTGTGGTTCAACAACTAAGTTATCATTCTCACTAAGCACATTTTCATCAACTTCATTCATTTCATTTTCCAAACCCTCTAACAACAACAATTGTTCTATTTCCTCCCTTTCAAGTGGATTCGTATTATCAAAATACTCATAATTCACATCTACTTGTGAGGGACAATATGTTTGGGTCGGTTCTAGGTCAATGGTGACACCATACACATACACCAATCTGCTCAAATCAACCTTACTACACATTTTCAGCACATCCTCATCACTATCAACCCTAGTAAATACATCTTCCGTATGAGGCACTTTATAAAATTTGTCAATATAACCTATTATGCCAAAAGCCTCTTCCAGCATACTATCAAGTTCTAACAGTGACATCTCGTCAATATCGCAATCATCCACATACCTGAAATTCCCACCAATGTAGGCACCAGAAACTCCATCAAAATGACCTCCACCATGTATTTTTATTGTGAACAAATCAGTGCCATCTACATAAGTTACAAAATTGATTAAAAACTAAGCAACATATTCACAAATTAAACACTAGTTCATCTGCAAAGGATATATATGAGTTGAAAACACACAAAACAGAGTCGTACAGAGTAAACCTAGTTTGTTTACCTTTGTAATTTTGGCCATCATCATCTTCTTTACCAACTTCTCTCAATTTCCAAGTCATTAGGACAAAGATTGTGTGTATTTAAGAGACTACCATTAATGAACATACAATTTATTAGAGTTATTTATGAGCTGTTTGTTTCTCTTGTTCTTCTTGTTTTTTGCCGCCTAAACCGAGGATTGATCTGAGAGTAGAAAATACTACTTTACCCCCTCCCATCCAGGCTGTTTTAACGGTGTTAGTGCATTACTAACGGAAGTACACAGTTTGCAAGAATCTTCTAACTACAGGTACACATACTGCTAAATAGCTAAACAGAGGTACACACTTGCACATTGTTGAAACTAGAGGTACACATAATGCATTTAACTCAATTAATAAGTGGATTATTTTATGAAAGTTGCTAAACCGTATATATATTTAGAGTAATATAATTAGAAAATTTCATTATTCAAAATAGTTCATTAGACTATTTTTATAATTTATTTGTCATCTTTAATTATATTTTATCTAAAAATATTTATTTTAAACATATTAAAGAAACATGTATATACAATAGAATTGTGAGACGTTGTTTTTCTATACATATATCTAAATTAGCTCGTAACAGAAAACATAAAATTGACCGTATATTATTTTGACATTTGAAACACATAATCTCAGTTTTCGATTGGTTTCTTAGAAATGAAAATTCAGAAAATTAAAAAAATAGAAAAGTGAAATAATTTTCTACAGGTAAACGGCCCAAGCTTTTCTAATCCCAGATATTAAAAAAGAGTCCGTAAAGTATTATAATTTCTTTCAACTATTTTTCCTTTGGCAAATGACTGGTGTACCAGATAATTAGTTGCCATTGGCTGCCATTCTTTTATCGAAGTTGAATCATATGCAACTAAAGATGGAAATATTTGCTTTGATATGTTATCTGACACTGCTGCTAGTGATCACTGCGGAGACACGTTCCTCGCCTGGATTGCTTATAGATACTGATGGGGATGGCGATAAGGGGACTACGATAATTCATTGTGAAGTTTTTTTTGATAATTCTGGTAGCATCCGATTAGGTCATTGTTCCCACAAACTTGATTCAGAAGGTATGTCACATATTGTCATGTTATGACAAGAATACCGAATCTTGATACATTTATTTAACATCGATAAATGAATAATCCCGCGATGAATGTATGTCACTAATTTATAACTTTTTACGGGCAACACTCTTTGTTGTTGCTCTAATGTTGTGTTACTATTATTACATTGTTTACTGACATGTGTTATGTATTCTTGTTCTGAATATTGGTTCAGTTAGAAGGCCAAATGATACGAAGGATACAGTTGTTTCTGGCAACGCATCATCTGTCAATTTTACAGGGGGATTTGGAACATTAGAAGTTCAGTACAACCTAGTGCAGCTAAATCTAAACCCCGAGTCCAATAAGTCTGTCATAACTGTAATGAATGTACAGATGTTGAAGTTCAATGGCAAGGCCGGGATCGACTACTGATCACACCCGTGCATGGAGGGATAGCAGGTGGTGAAGAATATGAGGTTAGGGTTCACACCGTGGAGGGACTAGAAGATAGAGTAATCATCTCACTTGCAGCCAATGGCCATACAGTAGAAGTTGATGTATAGTATGATCCTGAGAAAACGCATAGTTTTAATCCCCTGTATCCATATCTTTTACTGTTTACGGTGATTCCAATATATATTGCTGGACTAGCATATGAGCGAGCTCGATTCCTTCGCGAGGAAAAAAAGAAATTAAACAACCAAGATCAATCGAAATGCCTAGCGTCCCAACTGTGACACCACAATCACAGGCGAACAGGAATAAATTACTCGAGCTCGTTGAGTATCGAATCTTATTTGTTTTTTTTATTATTATGGATTTGATTCATTGTCAAGATTCCTCTGCTACTGGTTTTTTGCTCTGTTCCTATCACAACTCAATCCTGTTAAACCTATCCTCAAACTCCAACAAGCCTGTCATAACTGTAACTGATAATACAGACGTCGAAGTTCAATTGCGAGGTGGGATTGATAATCGATTACCGATCAAACCCATTTCATAAAAGCTACGGATAGAAGGTTATGCAGAATATGAGGTCAGGGTCGCAGTGTTGAGGGACTCCTCAATTTGTGTAAATGCAGCCACAAGTGTCTGTCATGAGTTCTGAAGTGACTCTGTAAATACATCTACAACTTTCCCTTTGAAAGCAACTTGAACGAGAATAGGAAGGAATTACGGCATGAAAATCATCTAGAAATGTTCATGCTCAAATTACTAAAGTTTAAGGTATAGAATCCTTCTCTGATGAAGCCTGAATAAAAAACAAGGAGAAACTATATTCTAATTTGGTAGGACTTTCAACAGATATGAATTCGACAGATGACAAATGTTATCAGTCGAATGATCAGAAGAATTATTCGTCGAAAGACCAGGAACCACATCCGTTGAGTGAAAGAAAGACAGTTAGCAAAGTCAAACTAGCTAAGCTAAATAAGAAATCTGGATCAGTTTCTAAGAACTTTGTTCTAGAAAAACAAGTCAAGTTTCCCTCTGAAACAAGAGGGGGAATCGGATTGGGAGAGATTAGTGAAACGTCCTAAATTTCGCTCAGGCTTGTAATCAGGTTGGGCGGAGCAAAAGAAAAAATCCCGGAAGTTGTCAATCCATAGTGTAAAGCCATAATGCAATCAAGATGACGGAGAGGAATTAAGTTAGTATTATCTTCCATTTTGTATATGAGAAGAGAGACATTAACTGAAAGCTAATCACAGCTTTGTAATAGCATGCCAATGGCGCTATAAAAAAACCAGGTATTGCGATAAGAGCAGACACAAAATGACAAAATGCTGTCACATTCGCCTTGTTTTACCTCGAATGATGTATCTATAAAAAGTAAGACAAAATAACGTCACATTCGCCTTGTTTTACTTCGAATGAAAATAAATAAAACAGATCTATATACAAGTTCTTAACCTACAACATCTATCCCTCCTCAACATCTCCACTATTCTAAAACTGGCAACTAAACCATTAAGCGACATTTTTGCACACTATTTTTTCCTCCGGAAGATTACCTGTACCTTTAGGTTTTTCATAATCATGCTGCACAATGCATATATACCCCCGTTTGTGTTATACAGTCTCAAGCAGTTACTATAACACTTTTAAGCTTTCAACGTGCTTCTTGAATATCTCCATAAACTAAGAGCTAAAATTGTCAGGCCAGCGATACCCGCTAAAACCTGCAAGAATAGAAACAGATTATTCAAGTATTATTAAATCTTGCAAACAACATGAATGTTGCCTAAAGGTAACATACTGGAATACACAGACAGTTCAATGTGATCGGATCCGGAAGCCAGATATTAGATGCAACACAGACATAAGCCAAGTTATACTGCCCTTTCATTTAACAAAAAAATAAAATACTGACCTGTGCGTTTCTAGCATACTCGAATTCTATAGAGGGGACAAGTGACTTCAGTATTTTGAAGCGAGAAGCTTGGGGCATTAAAATCACAACAGTGTACTGTTTTTTGCAAGGAAAAGGTAGCATTCTTTGTAATGCCAACTGCGCTGTTGATGGGGTCAATTTCTCCCGAACTGTAGAACGACATTTATATAGAACCTGTACCAGAAAATGAATGCACTTTCTCTTTAATTAGTAGACTAACTGAATGGTCAATTTTAATACTCCAAATTTAAAACTGTTGCCTGTTCTACCTAAGCTACCTGAAAGTGTTGACTTTTGAAGAATATTATACAGTATTTTAATCTTGCATTAGGCCACTTATGGTGTAGTGATTTATTTTAAGATGAAGCAATAAATATTTAATGTATATTACAGTGACTGTGAAAAATATTACAATCTGCTTTCACATTATCATTTACCAAGCATATACACCATCGCTAGTTCATATCAAATTCAAACACTAGGCACTAAATTACATATTGAATAATATGTACTATTTGATCAGTGAATAATTAGTTGCACAATCCAAGTCATAATTACAAGAAGGTATTAGACATTAATTTAAATATAATTTTGGTAACGAATAAAACAGCAGCAGTGAAGCATGTTGCAATCAAAGTCTAGTAAGGCTACGGACCTCATAAGAAGATCCAACATCACCGGAATATATTCTTGACTGGTAGCTGCTCAATATTTTATCTAGCCAATGGTAATTTTCCTGAAAGTGAATAACAAACCAGAACAGTATAAGGAAATTGATTTGGATGTGTTCAGTGAATACACAAAAGTAGCTCCTGTTTTGTATTCTCCGAAAGAACATACGGGGGCGGCCTTATGTCTGAGGAATTTGTGCAAGCCGATATGTACTCATGTCTAAGATTAACAGGCTTAAAGAAACAACTTGTAAAGTGTAAGGCTTATTTTAAAAAATTTTAAAAAAAAATCCGTACTAAAGTTTGACATTTTTTACCTGTTGTCCATTTTCATGTGTCCTTTGCTCAATTTCGAGGATAGCTAATATATCTTCATCTGAGGGTCCTTCTTCCTGAAGACGTAATATCTCATCTAAAGCAAGATCGACCTATAAGAGAAATTTATGAAATGTAAGCTAGTTCAAATCATAAACTGCGTGATAATAAGAAAGCCACACGAATAAATTACCAGGGTGGAAGAAATCTCAGGCTTGCAGGAAAAGTTTACGCTAATATCACCACGTACATTACCATGAATAGAAGGTTTATTTCCACCAAGGAATACGGAAACGCCAGTCGAGTATATCTTGGCACATAAATATGATCCCAGAAATACATTAGGCCAGAAACAAATTAGCGCAAGTAAAGCAACACAGCTAAACTTTTACACACCTGCCCATGTTTGAAGCGAAGGGTCTGCAATAGTTTTGTTTCAAGAAGCTTGCTCAAAAACCCAACAAAATGAGTTTCTTCCACCACCTACAGTTTTGGAAAAGGAAAACAGGCTTTCAATAAGATCATGGAAGTGTCAGTTCATTCATAAAATTCATCTTAGAGCTAGTTAAAGGATATACATGCCATGTTTTCAGTTTTCAACTCAACAGGAAAGCACAGTTGAACTAAACAATGGGCTTCCACCATGGGGCTCCTAACAATTTCTCTACAAAAGAACATAAAGAGTCATGTGTACAATATAATTGCTTGAAAAATATAATGATCCTCAGACTAGTCAATGTGGAAAAATGGTTGCATTATAAAATGAAATGAATGGCTGTCATTTAGATCCGTGTAACAAGGCTAGTGTGCCTCTGCACTCACTTCATTTCAGTTCAATTAACTCCAAACTTAACTGTTTGGTGAAAAGGAGAACATAAAATTTTAAAAGAAAAAATTCTAACTTGTTAAGATATTTATACAAAGCTACCTAATTACTGATGTTGGAAAAGTGAAAGGAAGGGCTTTCAAATCATCGCGATTAAAGTGCAAAATTGGTTCAAGAGGTCGAGGTATTCCACCCTGCAAGCAAATTGTGCACCATATTTCATGACATATTAATTGTTTTAACGTTTAAAGAACAATTTGACACAATGTATGCGACTTACCAAGTATTGCAAAATTAATGGCTGGGCAACTGCAGGATCAATATTCCCAACAATCACAAGAGTAAATGTCGAAGGGTCCTTAAAACAACTGTTATAATATTCACAGGCTTTGAATGGATTAACTTTATTAAGGTCCTTCATTCCAATTGGCTGCAGCCCAAAATTTATGAATTTAAATTCATGGGAACAATCCATTTTGTAAATACATAAACAAAAGATATTTTACTACACTTACCCTAAAGTAACAGGCATCTCCATAATTGAGCTCTCTCACACGGTTTGCAAATGCAGTGTAAGGATCTCTCTCTTGAGCATGCACTACTTCTTCTGCCATTTGCATCACCACTTTCACATCTTCCTCCCCTGGTTCTACATTTGTTGTAAACAGCTGATAGACCAGCTGACAAATACAAAAAATAATTATAAGTTTAGCTATATTTTTTAAATCAAAGCACTCCATTAATAGTCTTACAGTTCTGAATTATAGCATATACAATCAGGATTTATTTAATTGATCGACTCAATCTTGAATTAAAAGATAACAGTGGAGCACTAAATCGATGAGTTCAGTTTATGCTTATGTGTTAGGGCCCAAGAAATTCCTAACTGGAATTGGGGGATTGATCTAGAGCTGTGAAGCACGGGTGCGGGTGCGTGGGTGTGCAGTGCGGGGATACGAGAATTCGGAAAATTCTAAAAAATGGGGACTTGGGTGTGGGGGATATGGAAAATTTTAAAATATTAAAAATATATATTATATAATTAATTATAATTTAGCAAAATCAAGAAGAAATATTCTTCACATATAAATGTAGTAATATTTCAATAAAAAAATTAAAAAATCAGAAACACAAACATAAAAATTAAAAAGAAACAGTAAGCAGGTGATGTAGAAAAACATATGGGTGCTTTTAGTCAACAAGTACAAGTCAACAACATCTATACACGTACAATCACCACTATAACCATAAATTTCAGATGGCTCAGCAACGAGTAAACGAAGGAAAGAGACGATTACAATCACAAAAACTCAGAAAGAGATGCTAATTGCTGGATTTTGAACAACATTGCCAGCGTCTGAGATGAGTAGAAGAGTTGCTGCAAGATCGCCTCTTTTAAACTTGGTGTAAAATTACAATTTATACCCCTCCCGCACCCCCCCTTCCCGCACCCCGTGCATCGGATCGATGAAATGCGCGGATACGCCAGGTGGCTAACCCCTTACGCACCGCGGCGCACCCCCGCACGCGTCGCGTATTGAGTGCGCGACTCACCACCAAAGTGGAGTATCCCTGCTTTCCAGATCTAGAGGCTTGATAAGAGTACTCAGAGGATGTAAAAATAATTTACGCACTTGAAGGGGCCACATTCGAGATATCATAGCATTAAATACGATAATTTGATCACAAACTCACCACTTCTGTTAAGTTCCTTGGTTTCTTTTCTCTAAGATTGAATATAGGTAATCAAACGTGGATAAGAACCCATGCAAATAACCATGGCTCCCATAAAAAGTGCTTTACTTGATAGGACCCGGTCTGAAGAGGTTTATTAAGTGGAATGACTTCTCCCGTGATGCTTAAAAATCTAAACTTGAGGATTGGGAGATGGTCCTATTTTTAAAAATCTTAGAATTATGAGTCGTCCAAATGATGACGCCAGTTGGAGTAAAGAAAGAGAAGTTGTTAATCAGAATCAAGGGTAGACATCGATTACTTACATATTTGTATAGTTTTTACACATGTTATATTTTAAGAAATCACTCTTCATGTTGCATGCGTTTTTATGATACAAAAAACCTGAACTAACCAAGGATCAACATTAATTCAAGGAAACAGATGTTACAGGTATATAGAAACAAACATAACACAAGGAACGGTATAACACATCTACATTTTATACCAAGAAATTCAATGTCTTGTTATATAAAACAAAGAATTTGTTGTATTTTTATATGACATGAAGGGTTGGAGGTCTGTATTGATTAATGGATACGTAGTACCATCAAAGATAATATAAAGCCCCAAACTCATGTTAATCCATAGTGTTACATTCCCTCTCATAACTAGGGAGTGCTGCTTATAATAATTCATTAATCCCCGTCATCTTAATAAAAGCACTCATTACTTCAATCCCAGGATAAAAAATTCTTGCCAACTTATCCAAGACAAACAAGGGATTGGATTATTTATAGAAATGTTAGTTCTATGCTAAAGATGATCCTTACAAACACGGCCTAATAATATCCTACATCATACGTGCAAAACACAAATCAAGCTCAAGTGACTGACTGCATGAACTTGTGAAGAACGATTTAAGAACAGTGGTTCACTATGTTACTCGGACTCTTCATTTTACCTTCGAGTACCCGTGTCAGACATTCGACACTCGGACATGGACACTCGGACTTGAAAACCTATTTTAGGCCAAAAACATGCATATTTTTCAAAATGTCGCCGCGTCCATGTCGGACACTTCTAGCCGAGTCCGAGTAACATAGGGTTCGGTGTCCTAATTTGACGGTCAAACTGATGGTGACTACAGAAACTACAAGAATCTGTAGGGCTAGAATTGGGGGAGAGGAGTGGAAGAGAATAACGTTGAGTTCGATTATTGTAGATATACTGCTCTTAAATGTAACATACTGTCAAAATGAAGCATGTGGAACTACCACTTAGTGCTAACTACCCTTAGAAACTACTCCATCCACTCTTTTGTCTTAAATTACAGTTTTGATACAAATTTGAGGAGATTAAAAGAGTATACAACAGTCCGATAATATACAACATTTATTGCGGAATTTTATGTCACAGCCGAAATTCAGAATATAACAGATTTCCTGGATTCCTAAACCCAACCTTCTGATCAGACCGAACGTGTCATATACTAGTAAAACCAAACATCATCTGCATACATAGTAACATGCTGAAATTAATGTTTTCGGGTTTGTATAAGGTCATAGACATACATGAATATTGTGCGCATATTAAACATATGAAGGCAGAATAGCATATTAATTAATTACTCAAGAAAACCTGGAAGGCGGTCTCTAAATCTGCAGGCGAACAATCACCGGAGAAGGTTCTCAAATATGGTCCAAGTTTTGTACCAACTTCAGCTCTCTTACCAGCAAGCATGTCCATTATCACTGATGGTCTATAACCAAACACACCAATCTCTCCAGCAATTGTTGAACCCATGGAGCATGAGTAGCACTCACTCTCCGGTAGTTCAGATAAACCCCCATATGAGAACCCCGTGAATATTACCTGTTCCAGAAAATATAAATAGCTAAATATTTTTTCTAAGCATTAAGCAGCATATTACCCACTCCCATTTGATCAGATTATGTGATTGTCATATAGTACATACAGGAATGTCCAATCTACACTCTACAGAATGACTAACAGCAACTTCCAGCATAAAATCAACTAAGTTTCTTACACGTAATAGGGGGACTATAGATCCAAATAGATCTATAGCTCAGATAAAACAATGCAGGCAGGGATGGATAGCGTCACAAAATAATATATGGTGACAGGAAAGGATAACTTAGACTAAAGTATGAATTGGAGGAAATCACAAACAAGAAAGAGCACCTTCTAGTATAAAAGACATGAATTGCTAAATATAGGGGGCGAATTGCTGCCAGAACATGTTTGAATGTGTTGTTTTGAAGGCATAATCATACCTGGTCATCTAAGAAGTCGGTACACTTATAGCAAACCCGCATACCATTTGACAAAATCAACTCGGTAGCTCCAAAGTTTGAGATTTCCAACTGTTTCATTATAGTACTGCAGAAAAAAATATGAAATAGTAACGTACTAAACCACAAGTTCTCCATCAAATTATGTTACGGAGGAGTGAAAGCAACATTAATTTTAATAATTACAAGCAGACTCGTGACAATGATAAAGAAGACATGTATGATATATCACTTTTACCTAAAAGGTACCCATGAACACACACTTGCATAAACAAATAGCCAACCAAGAAAGTGTAGCAACAGATTTGCATAAACATGTCTCCAACCAATATAGTGTAGCACCAGATTGGCAGATTGTTCATCTTATTATAAGAAAATCATTTAATCACAAAATCTGCAAGGCATTACATTACATGCATCTCTCGAACAGCACGAGCAATCAAAATCTGCAAGGCTTAGCCCAGCAGATAAACCTCTTCTCTTGGTACTAGGGGCTCAAGGGTTCTAGCCTCAGTAGAGGCAGGTAGGCACTAGGCATGCATATTTAAATTACTATATTTGAACTACTAGTTATATGCAGATTATCCAAAGGAAAAAAAACTAATGTTCAGAAGCTATATATGCAAGAGTAAACTCAAATTTGGAAGAATGATCGTAAGAGTTATGACTGTCCTCGTATTCTGTCATTTAAAGTTTCTAGAAAACTAAGCCTTGAATTACATGTATATATCAAGTGAAGTAAGCACTGATTAGAATGGAATAGGAGTCCTTGAGAGTGTCAAGAATCTAGATTTTAAAATTGAAATTCAAAATTTGGTGATCTGTGCATATCCAATAGAAGGTCTTTCAAATTTACCGGTCTACTGGAGATTAAGTGTAAGGGCAGAAAGACTAAAAAAATTATTCTGATCATCAGGACCACAACTCGTATTTATCAACTTTAGTTGCTGCACCATCAAGCTCGGGTATTTCTTAGACAATTTTAAGGAAATGGAATCTTTCAATACTTACACATGCAAGCTAACTCTATACATTATATCTTCGTTCTTTACAGTTGCGCTCAATAATAACGCTACACCAGCCAATCAGGTACAAGTAAGGATTTCATGGATTAAAAAGAAGATTTGACATCCATATTAAACTGAAACAGAGTTTTTCTTAGGATATTATAATATTTTGCACATAAAATATCTGTTAGCTTACCCAGGATTTGGCTTTACACTAACAACTTCTTCGGGGATGTGTTCGTCATCCCAAGGAGTTATACTTCTATCTTCCTCCAGAGAATTGATCTTCAGTACAGCAGTTCTCATATCATCTACTGTTGAAGTAGCTCGAGGTTCGATAATCTTAATAACACAGCTGCATGATGTCCGAAATTTCTCCGCATATTTAGATACTTCAGATGCTGATACATCTATTTTCAAGAAAAATGTAGGAGTTACTACATAGTACCAGAATAAAAGTCTCTTAAGTTGCAGTAACAAAAATTGAAGCAGAATGGCAAATTATAAACAATAAATGATCTATTATTACCAATACTAAGTACTCACTTACTATCATTATTCTTGTTGTGAAAACCTTTCGCAAAATTGTAACCTCTCTCAAAGACCATACTCA
Source organism: Apium graveolens (assembly GCF_009905375.1). NCBI lineage: Eukaryota > Viridiplantae > Streptophyta > Magnoliopsida > Apiales > Apiaceae > Apium > Apium graveolens. Next base: position 9,404,978 of record NC_133654.1, on the reverse strand, counting down.
TACTCACTTTCACTTATTCTTTCTCATTCATCCCAATTATTCATATATTTTTTTAGTCCAGTTCATTAAGGCTCTTTATGTTGCGTATGCTTCCTCCTCAAAGTTCCAAGTTAAGAATTTACCTTTCTCACAGAGAGAAGCAACTATTAAGCACTGCATATCTATTGAACTCCGTTCATTTACATCCCATCCATTTTTTATAATTTGGAGAGAGTAGATATATGACATTAAATTGCAAGGATAATATAGGAGAGCTGGGCAGCAATTTAATAATTTGAAGTTTGCAACTGGTAAAATATTATCACATCAGTGGTGCGGTGCATAGGACTACTTCATGAGCTGATATATTTATCCATGTCGAATTGGCCAAAACGTGTAGAATTAGTTTTTCACACTGAACTAAAGTGAAATTATAGGGAATAATTGTGGATATATAGAAGAAAACACTAGACATCAATATGTACTCACGGGGTAATATAGTTTTGTGCAACTGCGCTTCATACTCGACAGCAATGACAGGTTCATCATGAAGAAAATGCTGGAAAAGAAAAGGTTGAGTAGGAAGGTCAAACATGACAACAACAAAGAAAACATTAGACAAAGGCAGAGAAGTAATATACTTGCAAATACTCATCTCGCAAGCTGGTTGACTGCATCTGATCCCGCTCCAAATAGGCAGATTCGATTTCTGACAATAACAACGACCGAGCAATAGCTATTTCACGCTCAGAAAACCCATGTAGCCGAACCCTTGCAACCTAAAAGATAAGAAATCAGTAGAAGAAATATAAGAAAGACTTAACAATTTTATAAAAATGCACACCTCAGTAAGCATTGATTCCAAGGCCTCTATAGTTCCTTTCTCTTTGCAAGACGAAGTCATTATATAGGCCTTACTTGGTCGAACAAGGACATCAGCGGAAGCCGAGCATGAAAAATACGGTAGATCCTTCTTGCGAGATATCTTAAAGAATCTTTGGTTCAAAGCATGAAAGAACATGCACTCTACAAGTAATTCCCTGTAATCCCTTACAGTCCTCAGCTCCACCACAGGCATCTTACAGCTTACCATCACTGCAGACTATTCAAGGCCAATTAAAGATAGGAACTATCTGACTTATTGCATGGAAAGGATCATCCAACATGAAAATACATGGTTAAAAAGAAGTGTAGTTAAAAAAAATGCACAACAAACTAACCCCGGCAGCTTCAGATTCTAACAAACATGAATATCGTGGCTCTTCGTGTGATGGAACCAGAAAGTGTGGTATAGGAGGAGGATTAGATGCTGAAATTTTATTCCCGAAATACATCTTTATAAGCTCAACAACAATCTGTTATATCAATTATGAAGAGCGAGGGAAGAGAGAATTAGATATTAAAAAAATAAAACTCAGCATTATTAGTCGCCGTGTTTCAAAGGAATATATTGTATTATTAAGCTAGCTGACATGATTGGATTTGACACAATTCATTCCAAATACACACACAGATTCTTTCCAGGTATAATTTGAACAACTGGAGATTTTTTTCACTCTGGTGAGAACATATATATTAAATACACGTCTGTTATGAAATATCAAAGTATGCGATAAATAGCCAGATTTGAAATCTAGACCTGTGTATCAGCGAAATCTCCAACTGCTACAACAGCCATATTTTTCAGATGATACCATTTCCTGTAGAATTGTTTCACAGTCCCAGGAGACACAGTTCGGATCACCTTTTCCGGTCCAATGGGTAAACGCTCGGCATACTGCAACCATTGATGAGCATATATGATGTATTCATATAGATATAGATGTATTGTTCCCAAAATCATGCTCACAATAAATTACAACTGTACCCTAATTCAAACAGGAAACACCAAACTCATATTAAAAGTACTACGATATAAAGAATTGATCACCTTACTTTCAATTCTTAGGCTAATAGTGAGCATGCCAATGCAAGGTTCGTTCACAGATAAAGAGGAGCACAAAACGAACTTGTACAATACAATGAGGATCACATACATATAAGCGTAAACTGACATACTAAAAAAATCAGGATTACTGAGCACGTCGATCAGGATCTGTTTTCTAATTAAGCTAAGAGAATGTTCGACAAGTGCTAGATAATAGCTAAAAATATTTGGAATTACAAGTGCCAACAACTAGACCTTTGAACCTTCCATCATGAGCTCCCAATGTGCCTCCTGCATCCTTCCATTAGCATTTCTAGTACCTCTATACTCTTCCAGAACTGCTCCTCTTTCTTTCTCCAAATCATCTGATGACACCCGAATCTGTACTAGGCATAAGGTTGAACCTATAAAGATATATGATAAAATCTCAAATTATATAAAAAACCAAAACGTCACTATTACCTCTGAACTGAATTCAGCCAGTATAGATATAGCCTGAGGTAAAACTTCAGGCTTGTCAACCGGAACAAACAGATCATAAACAGTTTCATCAGAAGATGTCACTGCATTTTGACAAGCCCCAAATTCTGCACCAACACTTTCAAGAAACTTTATAATATCATGATTCGTGTACTTGTTAGTCGCACTGAAAGCAAGATGTTCAACAATGTGCGCAACTCCGCGCTCTCCCTCCTCTTCCAATACCGAGCTGCCATATAAACTTGTCCAATTATAAAAACAACCCAAATAAACTGTGTATGCAGGAACTATAACAAACAAGTAAACACTTTTCACTGCAACTCCCTTGATTATACCCAAGATTTCATCTACATACATTAATCTTGTCTCATGCGGAGAAATCTTGCCTAAATTAATTTATTGTAGAATCATCGAAAACCACAAGCTAAAACAATGAAGTGTAACAACAAACACGTATAAATGCTGCGAATCCTCAAGACTCCGTTTTCTTTATCAAACAAGAAAAAAAGTTATCTAAGATCTAACAACTCATCAACCCTCCTTTTGGTATCTCACATCTTTCAACTACCAAAATGTTCTTTGAATTCAACCTATTTCTAGCTAAAACCTTTCAATTCCTAAATCAATGTTTCTTTGCACAAAGCTCACTAAAATTTAACTTCATCTATACACAACACACATCTTTCCTATCCAAAACCGCACACATTATACATCGTTAGACACAACACTAACAAAAATATCACAAAAATCAAGACCCCACCTAATAACCAAGTACTTCAATCTATTTCAACCTCGAAATACTTGAACTTCAGTCTTTCAATCAATGTTGCTAACGAAACCTTCAATTTCAAATTCAATTACACACAAACATTATAAACCTTAAATTCAATGTAAAACTGAACTTTATCTATCGAAATCCTCATTGATCAAGCAAACACCATAAACCCAATTACAGACAACACAATCATCCTTCCTATCCAAAACCGTGTACCACATCGTAAAACGAGAAAGCAACAACATTCATCAAGAAAACTAAAACCCCGCCAAAAACCAAGTACTTTGCAAGAATCACATATAACAAAAAGCCTGTACACAATAACATATAAATAATCCACATTGATCAAACAAACATTACAAACCCGAATACGCACAACAAAAACATCCTCCGTATCCATAACCAGACACATTACGCTTCATAAACCTCAACATCAATCAAAAAACAAGAGAGCAACAACCATTACCAAGAAAATCAAAACCCCGCCTAAAAATTAAAAAATCATACTAAAACCAAGAACTTTGCAAAAATTAAATACAATAATAAAAAAAAAATCTTCACACATATAACCATTATAAACTTTCAATTTAATGTAAAATTAAACTTCATCTATCAAAATCATCCACATTGATCAAACAAACACCATAAACCCAATTACACACAACACAATCATCCATCCTCTCCAAAACAACACACATTACGCATAGTAAAACAGAAAACACCAACCTCTATCAAGAAAATCAAAACCCCACCAAAATCCAAGTACATAACAAGTATCACACATCATAAAAACACTCTACACATATAAACAAACATGTAAGCATTAAAAGTACCCAGCTTTAACAGCTTCATTCAATTATGCGCAACCCATATAAAAACCTTCAATTTCAAATTCAATCATTATAAGCCTTAAATTCAATGTAAAACACACAATCATCCATCCTATCAACCACACACATTACGCAGCAACAACCTTTACCAAGAAAATCAAAACCCCGCCTAAAAATTCAAAAATCATACTAAAACCAAGGACTCTGCAAGAATTAAAAACAAGAAAAGAACTATCTTGACATATATAAACATTAAGCATAAAAAGTACCCAGCTAACAGCTTCATTCAATTACGCGCAACCCATATCAAAACCTTCAATTTTAAACAATTACTCACAAACATTATAAACCTTAAATTCAATGTAAGACTAAACTTTATCCACAGTGATCAAACAAACACCATAAACCCAATTACACATGACACAATCATCCATCCTCTCCAAAACCACACACATTACCCACCGAAAAACAATAAAGCAACAACCTTTACCAACAAAACCAAAACCCCGCCTAAAAAAATCAAAAATCAAACTAAAACCAAGAACTTTGCAAGAAATAAAAACAAGAATTAAACTTTCTTGACATAAACAAACATGTAAGTATAAAAAGTACCCAGCTTTAACAGCAAGAGCAAGAGCAGCACGCATTCTGGGATTAGAATTGGATCTAACATAATAAGTGAGCCCATTATCTAATTCACCATACTCATCAACTCCATATGGCTTTTTAGCTAAAGGGTCATCCATGTTTATGTTTACAAGCTTTAGTGACCTGAAACGGTGCTTTATTAGCTTCTTTTTCACCATCTCCGGCGAGGATGATGATGTTTCCGGCAACATATCCATCTGGTATTGGGTGGTGGTTTCTTGATTGGCCCAGAAAATAACTGTCAATTGGAGGGTGTTTAAACTTTAAAGTAAGTATATACCATGTACTTGTGTAGTTGTGAGTTGTGACTTGTTTGTGTACACTGAAACCGATAAATTAAAAATCACATTAAATTAATAATTTCTTATAAGCCGGAGCTGGGATATTTTTGTATTAATGAATATAAATCTCGTATAATATATAAATTAATAATTTCATATTACATCAAAATTATAAAATTCTAGGATGTACTTTTATAATAAGTCTCATTTGTAACCTGCTAATTTTTAAAATTGATATCGCCTTTTACTTAATCTTGAATCTTTGCGTACTATGTTCATATTATAAGAGAAAATTATGTAATGTAATTATTGTTTTAAATACATCTTTTAGTGAGACCCTTAAAATAAGGTCCTTGGTAAATAGGATTAAGACTAGTCAGATAGGGTCGTGACTAAAACCATTTTGAGAATTTCAGCACATTATAATCTAATTAAATAAATAAATTCTTTCAATTTAATTAAATTCATAAATATTTCTTAATGTTATTTTAAATATTCAATAGATTAAAATAAATTATTATTCTGAGAATTGTATATGTTATAAAATATTAAATAATATATCTCGATATATTAATATTTCGATTAGCTAATAATTTTTCATGGTCCCAAAAGAATTAATTTATTGAGCTTTCAGTGTATATGCTTTTTCCAAAGTTTGTTTAAATATTTTCTTAAATCTTAAGTATTTGTAGTTATAAAAATAGGTCTAATTTTTGAAAATGATGCTTAAAATTGGTTAAAAATATTTATTTAATATGATTAATTTTTGATAAATAATCGATAAATCATTCAAATTTTTAAAAAATTGTTTAATAAATCATAAATTAGTACCTCGGGCGAATTATTCCGATTTTCGAAATATGTAATCATGTATATCGGTAAAAGTTAATTTTATTTATCGAAATAAATTTTTTCTTCTTTTGATTAATTTCTCGTTTCTAAAATGGTAATATTATGAATACACTACTTTCTTATTTTATTTTACATTTACAATTGTAAACATAAAATAAATACATTTCTGGAGATGACATAATTGCGGGAAAAAAAGGTTTTAAAATTAATTTTAACTCTTCTTGAAATTTATTTAAAAACTAATATTACTGATTAGCAAATAATCTATTCAACTTACAAATTTAACCATAATATATAACACAGAATATTAGGTTATACTTGAAATCAATCTCCCTACAATTCTTTTATCAATTTATAGAAACTACTTAAACTTTAGCCAGGAAAAAAGAATCCATTTTTACTTTTTTTGGAGGAAAAAAAAGCAATTTGAAAAATCAATTATTACTAAATCCGTTTTTTTTTTCAAACTAAATCCAAATATTATTTAATTTAGAATTATCAAAAACCCCAAAGCCTACACAAGTGTAAGTGTTCAACTTACAAGTACAAATGCTCTAAACCCCCAAAGACTCAATTTTTATGAAACAAGAAAGATGTTTATGCTACAAATTAACACCCCTTCTCTTCAAATCTCAAATCTTTTAGTTTCTAACAAGTTCACCAAATTTAAACAAGTTTTAGTTAGACCCCACCATTTTAAAGCCAAGAAAAGTGTGTTGATTGTTAAGTCACTGAGTGGAAATGAGAGAATAGAGGCTAGTGAATTGTTGTCAAAGATTGAAGTAGTTGTTGATGACCCAAATGTTGAAGAAGAAGTGGATGAGTTTTCACCAGAGGGGAGGTTTAGATTAGGTGGTGAAGAAGAGATGGATTATGATAGGAACCCTGAGTTTGCTGAGATTATTGGTAGTTGTCTTGATGACCCTCAAAAAGCTCGCTCCAAAGTAAGGCTTGTGTTTATGTGATTATATGTATCTGTGATTGTGTATGATGTTTATTAGATTAATTTGTTTGCACTTGAGTGTACTTAAATATTAGTGTGTCTGTGTTTGTTTGAAGTCAGTTTGGCAGAACTCATTTGTGTTGTGTGTCTGGACTCTGGAGAGAGAGAGAGAGAGAGAGAGAGAGAGAGAGAGAGTGGGAGGCAATCATATTCGGGTTAATTGACAAAGCGTTTTAGAGAGAGAGAGATTGTTTATAGTTAATGTTGTGCGGTTGTTAATCTTACTAGACTTTGATAAAAATGAATTTATAAGATTCGAAACTTAGGAGTATGTGATCATATTCGGGTAAATTGACAAAGCGTGTTAGATTAGAGTATTTGGTGGTTAGGCATGTTCTTCATATTGCAGGGCTCTTTTTTTTCACATGTATATCTGACTAATGGTTTTCTCTTGTTGCTTGATGGGGATAACTAAACATTTAGATGGAGGAGAGACTGAGGAGGAAAAGGGACAAGATATTGCATACTAAAACTGGCTCGCCAATTCCTATGAAAGTCGTCATGAACAAGTAAGTTTACATTTGCACAACATTCTATTTAATAAGTTAGCTCGGATGTACAGAACAATGGTGGAATGTCTAAGAATGACAACTCAATTTTTTGGAGGACATTATAACCATTACTCTCCCAGCATGACCTACAAAATCTCTCCCTGCAAATCTCTAGTTTCCCTTAGATATATAATGGTATTGTAGCTAGGAATTGAAGGCAATATTTGTGTAATTTGAACTTGTTCAGTTAGTTGTTATATCAGATTGAATTCTCCAAGTTCAAGTTCTAACTTGTTCGGTTGGTTTTTTTATCAGATTTGAATTCTCCAACTCGTATATTTGGTTTGAGTTCTACAATACTCTTTTGGAGAAAGACGTGTCCTTGATTTGTGATGTAATTTACTAAAACTTGAGTACATATATCTTTTATTTTGAAAATTTAAATTATTGATACACTTAATCTACCTTGTGCAGGCGATACGATCATGGCACATTGTGGGACGTCTTGGAGGTTGTAATTCTTTAAATATGCAAGTAAGTTTATGATATATTACGTTTAAAATACAGTATGACCTTCACTTTCACTATACGTAAGCTTGTTGAGACCTTTTGGAGGACTGATTAGTAAGCTGCAGCCTGTAGCTGAGAAATGCACATTTTAAGAAACTGACCTAGCAGTAAAATTCGAACATGTTGATACCTTTTGCATACTGCATTTCAGGTTTTTCATTACTCATATTTGCATAATCTTACATTGTATTTAATTTCAGTTATCACAATCTCCTATGGATAAAAGACCAGTTTACGATCCTATTCAGGGAGCAAATGTTACACCAACTACATTTTATAATATCGGGGATTTAGAGATTCAAGATAACATTGCACGAATATGGTATGCAGCCTTAAATGATTCATTCTGTGATATAACCATGTGGTAATGAATTTCAAACTTGACAAAGCCATTTGGGTGTTGCAGGGTGGATATTGGAACTGGTGAAGGATTGTTGTTGGATGTTTTGGTTAATGCGCTGACCCAAATAAGCTCAGAGTAAGCTTCACCCTCTGTTTAAAGAATGTTATAGCCTATATCACTGCAGATCTAGGCTTTAGAGAGAATTGCCGCAACCCAAATTGAACTTATGCTACTTGGTAGTTGCTACTTGCATAGCATGATCTCTGGCTATTTCTTAGTATTCTTGCTGGCCCAGTTTTTGGTCTATTATCCTTCCCTCCTGTTGATATCCATAAGTTGATTGAATGAATTGATTAACTGACGAGCGCTTAAAATTTCTATTTTTGTGGTAAATTTTACAGCATGACTACAGTTTTGAATTTTGTTAACAGCTTTGTTGGAATTAAGCAAGTAGTTTTTGGCGGAACCGAGTTTGAGAACTGGAGGGAGAACTTGACAACTGAAGATGCAGGGTACAGCATACACAAGATTTAGGCCGAAAAAACTGCACACACCATCTGCAGCGCCTTTTATATGCCCGAGTGAATATGATAAAGTAGACCCAACGGTGTTATAAAGGATTTTCCCCGTATAGTACTGAAACGTTTGCAAATTCAAAGCCAGTTTATACTATAAACAGCTATTATCTGGGCTTGGTAAAATTTTGATGAAATATTTTGAGGAATTGGCACATGATGCAGGGAGCAGATATCTTAGAGGTCTTAGATGGCGCAACTGAGATGCTTTTGGCATAGGGGTGCTTTATATAATTTAGGTATTGATACTGTAATAGAGAAACTGTTTCTCCAAGTAATATATTGACATGTTCTTTTTTTCTTTATGCTGATTTGTCCTCTTAATCAGTTTAATCCTTTTTTTTTGGTTTCGACAAGTTCATTATAACTTCAACTTGAGTTCATTCAGGATAGGAAATCTTGTATTGAGAAAAAACATCATTTCAAGATCAACTCGAGTTCTGGTTGCATTCAGATCACTGTAGGGAGAATATGGAAATCTGATTACAAAGCATTCGATACAAACCAAGTGGATATCATGAAAGGAAAAAGCAAATGAACTACGAACAAAATTAAGGGTGTCTTTGGTATTGCTGTTACAACAGTAACAACTTTTCGCTGAAAAATAGTTAAAAATTGTTTGGTTAAAATCATAAGCTGATTTAACCATCAAACCTTTTTATTATTTTTAATTTTTTACATCAAAACATATATATATCAAAAAAATCATCAAACAATCATCTGATTTTAACAACACTTTTTTCAGCAACACTTTTTTTAAGTGTACACTAATTTTTAACAGCGATCCCATCCCAAATAAGCCTAAATCGATAAGAAACTGAATTAGCAAATTAACAAACTAGCTCAACTTGATGACAGTATGCTACTGTGCTAAACTACATTCAAGAACTCCATCATCTGTGACTGCAAAGACTTTGAAATTAAACTGGTTAAAGACTGGAGTTTCTGCAGATTGGTCTTCTTTTGCCATCTTTAAAGGGGGACTAGAATTAAGCACACACACTAAAGAAGAATAACGGACGCTGCAAACACACCATGACCATGTACATGCAATATGAAGAATACAGATGGCCATCATAAATTTGTTATACAACTATAAAAACACATCCAAGGGAAAAGCACGCTGATTCAAAGAAGACCATGAAAAGCATACTGGACCTTTTCAGAGAAATAATTCCCCGGAAATCCTTTTTGACAGGCTGATGACAAGTTTGGGCAGCTGACTGGTTGTTAGTAACTTCTTCTGAATACAACAAATGCTTAGTTATCTAATGAAGGAAACATCTTGATTCGTCAAAATCACCAAAGGTCTGCGGTACAATGACTATTAACACTATGAATGTAAAGCATCCATCAATTCGTTTTACACATCTCAGTAAAATCATATGCTATCTGAGATCCAGCAGTCTTTAGTTCCTTCTTTCCAAGTTCCCCACCTCCATCTCACTCTTGAGCACTGAGTCACACATGACGAGATAAGGCTACTTGCAACACTAGAATCAACATCACGGTGAATCAATAATGCCATATCTGACAAATTTGAGCACTTCCCCAAGACATAGGAAATACAGGAGAGAGTTATGTCAGTATCACCTAGCACCAAGTAAGCAATGATTTGCTTTAAGCCTTTCATTATACTTCTAGCTCTCAAACTTTCTGCCACAGGAGCAGATGGTGTCGAAGGGCACATCATTAGGTCTGACCAGACTCCCGAACCCAATGTTAGACTGCTCACATTTGGGAAAACACTAAACACCTTGAGAAGGCTAAACTTGGTTATTTCATCTGGCCCACAATCTGGAGAGTCCAGTACAAGATTCTGAACTGTTGTTTTATATGAAAATGTGCAGAGTAGGTAACATAGGTCCGAGGATTTTAGGTGTAGTGTTTTTAGAGTCTTAAGCTCTTCTACTACAAACTGGCCTGCCCTCTCTATACTAAGATGGAAATGAGACAACAATGGAGTATTGATATAAACTATTACTGGCTTAAAACATTTAAGTTCTAGAATGGCAAGACTGGGAGCACATATCATCAGGGTCTTTTGAGCACTAGACATCGTCCACCGAAATTCTTTTACATTTTTGAGATGAATTTTAGGGTCAAGTTTAGAATTTGAAGACCAGGGAAACACTCGTTCAGCCTATTCAGGTACTCATCATCGAGTCTGATATATTCTAGTGTCAACTTTGTGAGCATTGGCATTGGATTTAAACCATCTACAGACAACCAAGCGTCTTCACCTCTAGTTCAGTAAGACTATGACCTGCACACCAGATAACAAACTTCATTCCTATGTGTACAATAATATTTAACAATAACACTACGAAACAAATAAAATTCTTAATAAAATACATTCGGTCTATTTTAGCATGAAGATAATTACCTTATTCTCCTATTACATTTCCCAAATTTTACCTATATGTTTTTCTTTTTCCTATTTAAATAAACTATAATGAGGCGCTAAAAGCTGTTATCTTTGCATTGGTGCAAGTCGACCCTACTGGGCCCATCAAACAGTACCTACTTTAAAATCTCAATTTCATTTTAATTTGTGATTTGCTACAACACTTTTTCAGAAAAAGATATCTGCAAGATATCCTAGCAACATTGTAAGACTGAAAAGAAACTTAACCAAAAAAACTGTACGACTGAAAAGTCAATAATTAAATAGCAAATAAATACACTAGGTTCTAAATTTTAACTACAACTAATTTATCCACCAACCATGAAAGTCATTTAGGTCTAACATATTAACAGAGTTATAGAGCTGGAATCTGTAATAAACGCTCGACACAATTCAATTCAATCTAGTTTTTCCTAATTCAGCTCAAGCTCCACAAGGTATTTTTTTTGTTTGATAAGGATAATTCGAGGTCTAGACTAGCTCAAAGAAAACAAGCTAGATGTCTAGGCTAGTCTTCGTCAGCTTGACCACACATGAAATGGATTCATATCAATAACATTTGGTTAGGTTTTAATCAAGCTCGATAGAAGAAAAATTTAAAAGAAACCTTACAAACAATTTAAACGCAAATCGCTATAAAAAAAGTTGACACTGATATAAAAAAGCTCGGACCCATTAACTGAAAATTGAACTGAGTTTAATAAATAAAAGTCCGGCTTTACTCGGTTCAAATCACAATTGCATCTTTAAAGTCTAAGATAAAGTAGAAATTAATAAATATCACAAATTGATTATGTACCATCTCATGCACATTGCAACTTATCAAGGCCCTACCTTTTCGTAACCAGAAGCCAATTCCGATATCTACTTGCATACATCGCAAGTTAACAACTCACAAACCTTAAAACATTACAAACCAAACAAACAGATAGCATAAATTTCATAAATTGATCGTATCATGTAATCCATATAGAAACTTAACAAGACCCTATCCAATTCCAATCCGCATACTCCGTGAATCACAAGCTACTCAAAAACCTTAAAACTTTACAACACACACATAGCATACATGTCAAAATTAAAGTCAAAACTAGTCCCTGATATAATTGCAATCACAGCCTTTTAAGTTCACAAAACAAAAATGATCATATCATAGGGTTAAGTATCAAATTAACCACTACATAACTAGCAATATATCAAATTTACCTCCGATCAATTTGGGGTCTCAAATTGGCCATTTTTCACACAAAATTGCTAATTTTCGGTGATAAATTTGAGATGTCATAGATGACCGACTTGAAAAGTGGCCAATTTGAGACCCCAAATTTGAAACTTTGCTAGTTATAATATAGTGGCAAACTTGATAATTAACCCTCATATCATATATCATGCCTATCGAAACTTAACAAGGCCTATAATTTCAGCTCTGATTCACAAACAAAAAAATAGCATACATTTCAATCAACAAAAGCAAAAATGTGCACTCACAATAACTCGAAACAATAGCAAGAACAAAAGACCTTCTCCAGCAAGCCTGCACCCAAAAATCGCAAATCGAAAGCACTCTCAACCCCTCTCCAATCCTCCTAATCCAATCCTCAACAAACCCACTCTCTGTCAAAAACAAGTCATCACCACCATCCTCCACATCATCATACACCAACCCACGAAGCTCATTGTCCACACCAATACACACAGACTCAATTCGAACATCATTGCTTTCGACAAGTTTGCGAAAAATGGTCTTGAAAGGAGTGGTTTGAGACATGGTTTGAGGTGATCTTGATTTGAGGTAAATAAGAACAGGAGCAGTAGAGATGGATTGATGGGGTTTGAGTGGAGAGTGAGTTGAGGGTTTTGCAAGTGAGTTTGCAGCGAGTTAGCTGAGTTGAGTCGTGGAGACGAGTTAGGATTTCGAGGAGGAGGGGGTGAGGGAGATGATCCATTGCAGGGTTTGGTTTGGACGAGGAGGGTGAACTTGTTGATGTTTTATAGGTTTGAAATGTTTGTGTAAGAATTTCAGAGGTCTGGTAAAATAGAAATTATCGAAATGACCAAAAAAAATTAAAAAAAAAAAGGTTTTAATTATCAAATTTACCACTATATAACTAATAAAATATCAAATTTACCATCGATTAATTCGCGATCTCAAATTGATCATTTTTCATGCAAAATTACTAATTTGTGGTGATAAATTTGAGATATAATTAGCTTATTACCGACTTGAAAAGTGAATAACTTGAGACCCACTTACTTGAAAGTGACCAATCTGAGACCCCAAATTTGTTTATAATAAATATGAAACTTTATTAATTATATAGTGGTCAGCTTGATATTTAACCCTTAAAAATTATATTTTTTTTAATATTGTGACATGAGTAATTATTTTTTATATTTATTATTACTAACTTAAACCCCGTGCATAAATTTATAATAAAAATAATAAAATAATTCAGAAGAAATTGTGTATTTAGTTTTGCATTAAAGATGTGTTCGTAGTTTAGGAGAATAGGTAGATTATGTATAATAATTTATCAAAAGTTTAGGAGAATAGGTAGATTATGTATAATAATTTATCAAATCAGTAGTTTAACAAAAATAAATTCTATTTTATAAAAATAGTGTACAACACTATTTTTATTTTATTTTTAAAAACTAAAATAGCTGATAATTATTGAACCAAATTATCACACATTTTGGTTATTATAGTTTAATATAGATATAGATTATTATTATCGACAAGATATGCATTTTTCATTCGGGTATCTCAAATTATTATTTGTATCTTTTTGGGGAAAAATACCAAGTCTTGTAAACCAACAAATCAAATATGAAACTTTACAACAAGTCTTGAAAGCCAAGTATGTAATATTTACTAAGCTATACACTCCGATTATGGTTTTGAAATGCAGCACTCAGACTATCATACAATTTTGTGTGTGTATCTTCATTTCTTATCAGTCCTCAATGCTTGTAAACGGGAAGCTATGGAGTCGTAGTCTGGGAGTTTTGGATGAACATGACTAGCTCTCTTCGTAGAATCTTCCCTGGTTGGTGGCTCCCCTGCTAGTTTCGATGTCTTTGGATTCTGCGGGTTGCTTGAAGGCCCTATTTTTCTAGAAGCACTTGAAGATTGTTCTACTGTTGATGACTTGGAAGCTACCTTTTTTGCAGAGTTTGGCTGTTCTTCGCTATTCAAGTAACCTGTACTTTCCATCTCTAACTTTAGCTTGGTTGGATTTACATTGTCAGGGGGAATCCTATTAGCTGAGCTCTCTATGCTGGATTTTGGGCTTGCCGATTCCTGATGCTCAGTTTGATTCTTGGAATATGATTTGGATCCGGTGCCTGAAGAAGAAGGTTTTGTCCTACGAGATATTGCACTGCTTAACTGGACTTTGTTGGGAACATTTGGTTTCGGGACATCGTCACTGTAATCATCATTATCAAGGTCAAAGTATGTTGCAACAGGAGGTCTGAAGCTGGATTTATATTTTACTTCTTTGCTGGGTTTCTTAGCAAGCGAAGCTTGCCTTCCACTTGTGATATTCTGTTGGGCTTCATCCCCTGAATCTTCAGTTTGTGAATCCGAATCTGAATGAAGAGTTGATAAGCTAAAGCTTGACTTTTTGTTTCCATCATTTCTCAGTGTAGTATTTACAGAGCTCTCTAAAGAGGGGGCAGCAGTTTTATGTTCACTCATTGCTGAACTCTCATCGGTAGTTCTTCGTGTCACAGAAGATGAATTACCTGATACTTTCCCGATGGAGGGTGGATGCCAATTGCCCTTATTACGAAGGCCACCTGTCAAGGTTCCAAAATTCAACTTACTTTCTTCTTGTGAATTAGACAGAAGTTGCAAGTCCTCATCTTTCAATATCACATTTGACTCCGTTACTTGAAAACTGCCCTCATCCGTATGGGCCAAGGAAAGATCTGAAGATTGGCGTATGTTTTGTTTATAC
Organism: Apium graveolens; assembly: GCF_009905375.1. Taxonomy (NCBI): domain Eukaryota; kingdom Viridiplantae; phylum Streptophyta; class Magnoliopsida; order Apiales; family Apiaceae; genus Apium; species Apium graveolens. The sequence goes on along the minus strand of NC_133654.1, from coordinate 9,389,852 downwards.
TCGGAATAAAATTTTGGAGATTCTGAATTTACAACTACCATAGGGTTACTCTGTTGGTGAGCTTCCACAGTATCCATATCATCATCAGACGAGGATCCTACACTTGGCTTTCTATCATAACCGGAAACCTTCCTGTTTACCGATAAGGATTCAGTGGAACCATGATTGTCAGTTTGTGCCGACTCAGGCTCCAAGAAAAATGCATCTTTACTCTGTTCATGAATAGGCATCTCCACCTCATCTTCACTGTCAAATTTTGGGCCATCAAAATCATAAGGAGCAACAGGCACATCGTCTGGTCCTAAAGGATCCATCGTTTTTTCTGTGCTTTCTGAGAACAGTGTAGAGGGGTGGTCTTCTCTAAAATGATGTGGTTGAAATGTTGATTTTTCCGGGGACTTGATTGTGTCCTTTCTAGGGTTCCAGATATCTACAGATGTTGAGGAAAAGGATGAATTACTACCTAAAGGTGGAACATAGGAAGTGGACTCTCCATCATATCGAGGGCCTTTAACTGAATTATGGACTCCTTCATCACTGGAGTCATATTCGTCAAAAGCCACGGACTTGTCATCAAAAGAGTTCATCCTGGCAGTGTCTCTGTAAAAATTATCTTGATCATTACCAATATAACGATCCATGGCAGCATTATTTTCTGATTCCTCATCACTTTCACTATCAGTTATGGAATGAGAGCGAGATGAACGGAGTTGAACTTGCTTTTCGATTCTCGCTTCCCCATACTGATCAAAATGTTCAGCTGTGGAATCATCTTGCCACCTAGAAACACTTTCATCCCTAGACTCTGCATATTGTTGCTTCATACCCTTTCTAGAATCTAAAGGATCCTTGACTTGTTTAGCGATCTCTTCAAATGAGGTTTTTCCGGAGTACTCATGTGGCTTTTGCATGCTATTTACATATTTGATATCATCAAGCGTAGATTCTCCAGACCTCAGAGATGTTGGATGACTAGTTTTCCTCGTGTTAGCATCATCATACGTGCGAAATCGGTCATCAGCTTCCACCCGACTTTGATATTCAGGTCTCAATATTTGCTCATTCCGCACATTGGAATTTCCCCTGTGAAAGGAGGAGTTCTTTACTGGGACACTTGCAAAATGTTCACCTTTCAAGTCTGGTGAAGCGTATGTTCCAGGTCTTTCTTGTCTTGTACTGTTATTTGTTAAGTTCTGGGATTCATAGGAAAACTGTCTGGCATCATCTTCCCTTCTTGAAAATTCCGCAGCAGCCCTTGCAGCCATACTTGCTATTTCAGCAGATTCTGCTGCTGCCTGTGCTGCCGACCTAGCATCCTTAAATTCCATATTCCAATCCTGCCGACTTGAATAATTTTCATCTCCAGCGTAAGAGTGGCTGCCTACCTTTGTCTCATTTCCTGAAGAAGATAAAAAAATCAATCAGCCAAATGAGTAAAGATATAACAATAGTTTAATTTATATCCACAGAGTATAACTGGAACTAGAGTACCTGAATGTCTCAGATCAGAATGGGTAGTAGCAGTTGTATTCCTACCACCACGATTTACAGGCAAACTATTGTGCGAATCATTTGAGGATACCGTGTTTGATTCAGTGAAATTCGAAGGTTTGGTGTGCCTATCATGACTAGGCGCAGCTTGAACATTTGAAACACCAATTTCTGGGGCTTCCACTGCCATCTCACTGGCCTTCTTAAAAGTACTTGGTCCATTCTGCTCGGTAACAAATATTACTTCATCACTATTTAAGGATTGCCACATGTACTTGAGGTTTAATGGGTTCTCAATATTATTTAAACTTAGCTTGATAGAGGAAATATGACAATCATAAAATGCAACACCATTTTAAATAATGATACTTACCAACAAATCATCAACTGGTTTTGTTTCGTTTTCTTCAAATGATTTCGAATCCCACTGGATGTTGTGTTCCACTGCTATGGCATTTAATACTTTAAATTTAGTCTGCCCATCTGGTGCAACTGCAGATAATTTTTCTACTAACTGAAAACAAGAAAGCATATCATTAATGACAAAAAATTACGTTTTATTATGCTATGTTTGACTTGATGATAATTAAGGACATATGCAAGATGTAGATGCTTACCATGCGGCCAACACCACAATTGGGACGCAGCTCGAGTGCTGTCGTAACAAATTCTTTTCCATATTTTGCTGTGAAATGCTTTTTAACATCTAAAAGTTCTGGTACATCTGCACACCTTGGTGCTGCAAATATTACACTTGCAACTGCTTCTTTCAAATCGATTGGGCAATTCCTTCAAAAAATTATTTGTAACAAATTATTACAACAGAACATTTGCGATCCACCAAAAAATCATAGAATTTTTGCAACTTAAAGAGAAAATTGATACTAAAGCAGTCATGGAGCTACTTATATTATTTTAAAAAAAATACAGTAAACAGATAACATGGTTTGCATTCCTTTTAATAACAGGATGAAGTTTATGCATCCATGGGGTAGTCATAAAAGTAATTCATTTGTTTAACCTTCCGGTATACATATTCAAAAGCTAATCTACCCAGGCAACCTTTAAAACATATATATGTTTATATACTTAAACAAAATGATGAAGACATTAATCAAAAGAAACAATATCTTTTTATTCCAATACAAACGTTGAGAAGCTCAAGGTCAAGAACTACTGTAGTTCTTAAGAATCAACAAATTATAGACGGAGACCCCTGCAAAACTTCCACATACTTTTTTAGGGGAAATTTTCATCCGATCTTTTAAAAAGAAATATTGTTAACCTTATAGGGAAAGTACATCTAAAAAACATGTGTTCCTGAAATACTCCGCTACTACAGAAAATGTTAAAAGGAGGTATAACATCATTTAAGATTTTCAAACTTTACATACTTTTGAGACTCAATAATTGGCAAGCGTGCAGCAATGAGCTCACAATATAGCTCAATGAGATCATATGCTGCCACCATCTTCTCTTCCCTGATGAAATGTTCAACCTGGATTTAGAAGGCACGCAAGAAAGAAATTTCAAGAGACTGTAAAGAAACAATATCAAAAGAATACCATAGCGGACGTTGCCATCAATATTAAGGAGGACTTTAATGTCAAAAAATGTGAAAAAACCGTATATTGTCACGTAATCAGAAAATTAGCCTCATCTAAACTTGATGGTAACTGACTAAAAAAGTTGGGGGGATATGGAAGGAGACCCGAAGACTGTTGGTTTGGTCGATCAAATTGCACATAGTAAATGAACAGAAAAGTAGTACGTTCCTACCTGCTTCCAAAAATATCCTCACCGCTAAATTGTGATAACAATTTGAATATAAATTTCACGATTATCGTACAGAACAGCTAAAAAGGGCTATCAGTGTTTCAGTATAAAACTCTATGGTAATGTATCAAGTACTAAGGTCCAGGGCTTCTCTCTGGTCATAGTAGCCTGATACCTGGAAGTGCAACAGAACACCTTAATTTCAGGGTTCTACATAAAGGATGTCTGATGTAGAAGAAAGAGAACATACAAGTTGCACATGAGCAAATGATGAATCATCCAACCATCGACTCAATAACAAACTCCTTATCAAGATTTCGAGCACCAGTGATAAGAGCAATAACTCAGAAACACTAAAAGGAATACAAACTACCCATAAAAAGGTACATTGAAGCTCCTACATGGGAATAACACAATAATTGCAAATGCAACGAACAACCTCTTTAAACACAAAACCACTTGTTTTTATTTACTTCATTCTGAACGACACTTGAAAACAAATGTATTCCCAATTTGTCAGTAATGTCAACACTTGGTAGTTGGTGCGATAGCCGATAACAACTTTCAAATCATCATTAACCTCATCACTAGAAACGAGATCCTCAATCAAAGTTTCAAAATATTTTCAAGAACGTATTGCATTTACATGTACTTTAAACTTCCTAATAGCAAACACAAACACTTATATCCATTATAACTCTATCCGGCTAAAAATTCCATAATTCCTAAACAAAACATGGAGACTACAACATAATAAAATATAACAACTCTCTGTCACTACAAAAAGAAGTAAAACAACCTATACAACAAGAGTTGACTTCACTTAACACAAAAATTAAAAAAAACAAACAAAAATTCAGTTTCTGCATCTACCTTGGCTCTCGAGAATTGACTAAATACAGAAAAACTAAAACTCAGTTTCCGCAACTACCTCAACTCTGCAGAACTAACTAAACACAAAAATACAAAAAAATCAGTTTCACATCTACCTCACTCTCGATAACTAACTTAAATTAGAATTCAGTTTCCGCATCTACCTCAACTCTCGATAATTAACTTAAATCAGCTATTATTAATACAACACATAGATCCACAACAAGATATAATCATATAAACATCAATTAACAACTCTAATCACAAAATTCACAACAAAAACACACACGATCACACAAAAATACACAAATCGGAGAATCGTACACGAATACGAGCAGTTCGATCCTGTCCAGACTGAAGCAACTGAGCCAAATCATTCTTAATCTGATTCATTTGACCTCCTTTCTTGTTCTTCATCAGCTTTATTCTCGCTGTCGCTAATTTCAACGACGTTTTGCTACAATTAAACATCAAAACTCAATTTAATCAATTAAAAAACCTAATTAAATTAAAATTAATCAATAAATATACATATATTAGATATATAATTGTTGAATTAATGAATTGTTTACCATTTAGCAGATTTGAAGCTCTTGTGAAGCATGTTTACAGCGTCTCTGAATCGTCAATTTGATGCTTTTGTATGTATAGGTGTGTGTATTGTGTGTGTAATTGTGGTGTGTTTTCGTGGAATTTGTAAGTGAATTTACAGAGGCGATTTAGAAATGGAATTTATGTTGATAATTTTGAAGGCTTTGTACAAAGAAGCTTCTGTTCTTCTTCTTGTGTACTTGTCAATTGTCATTGTAAAAAATGATTTTATCATAATTAAATATAATATTAAAATAATATTCCCAACTATTTCTCTAAGCTTTCTTTTTTGATGTCCTATTCAATTATTTACATTTCAAAACTTACCCAAAATAGTTAATGGATCCCACTACTCTCCCACTTTTTCTCCCTTTTCACACTACTTTTACTCCTCTATCTCCCTTTTATATATTAAAAAAATCCATGGGTCCCCCACTTCACTCACTTTTCTTTCTCTTTTTCACTAATTTATACATATTTCTTAGCTCCGTGCTCAAATCAAACGTAAAGAATTGACTGGGACGAAAGAGTATTATTTAACAAAAAATTAGGCTCGTATACGTATATTCATTCTAACCGTTCTCCCGGCGAGTGAATAATAATACTCAAACTATGAATGTTTAATGATAATCTGGGTTAAGTTCTATGGAGATCACTTATGTTCTGCAAGATAAATATTGCATAAAAACATTATAAAACATATTATTTTGCAAATTATGCTCTACAAAGTTTCTTATTTTATTCAAAATCTTGAATATCATATATGTACTGCATGTAAAACATCACAAAATATTTTATTCTGTAAAACATGTTAAGTTTGCAGAACATTTGTTCAACTTGCAGAACATACACATTATACTTATTAAACTTAAATGATCTTTAATCATTTTAATGATTGTAATGAATTAGTGATACTGGTAAAACGTACTTCACAAAATAATATATTTTATAGTGTTTTAGTTGCAGAACATATATTGTTTCCAAGGTCTCCGATGAAAAAGTGGTCTCCATATAACTTTTCTCTAATATTTAATGATTTGTTAGTTAGTTTATATAGTTATCAATTATTATGGAAGGATGATCTCAGTTACTCCATGAGTTTATAATATTTTTTTATATAAAAATAAAAGGGTAAATTTATAATTTTAGGATAAGTTATCACCATTTATAAAATGTCATTAAATTTGTGCGGGAAAAATTTACTGAAGTAATCCTCAGATCCATTTTTTTTGAATAATATTATATTAAATTTCGTTTGTAGGAAATTAAGAAGTCCGACTTGAGGAAAGTAGTACTGTATCGAGTCTATTGACCGCGTAAACAAGGCGGGGGCGAATTCATGTCATGCAATTACACGCTTTTTTAGACACATATACACAATTTAACATATTTTAATCCTACTGTAATTCGACTCCCCGCAGTGATTTTAATTCTTTTTTACACGCTTTCGTGGAAGATAAATTACTTTCGAAACATATTTGCTGCTTGCTTGTATTTTACAGATAATTTATGAATGGTTTGGTTCAAGATGTGATATCGGATTATAATCAGAAATCACGTTATATTGATATGGGGATTAGATATTATATGTGATATCATAAATTTGGTTTTGAGTGTTGGAAACAATATTTTTAATTTAAAATATTTTAGTCAATAAGTTTAATTTAATTATAAATATTACTTTTATTATTATTTTACTATATTTTTTATTATAGATTTATTTTAATATTAAACAAATACATTTTATTACTTTAATATAAATTACAATAATAATAAAATTAAAGTTGATAGTCAAATCACTCTCTCGTCCTCATCTCCCCACCCACTTTATAAAAACTCAAATTCTCGGGATTTTAAAGAATGGGTATCAAATTCATTTTTTCTGAACCAAACGCCACATATCCTCGGAATTTTAACGCCACATATCCTCGGAATTTTAAAGAATGGGTACCAAATTCATTTTTTCTAAACCAAACGCCAGGAATGGGGATTGTAATGGTTGAAATCCGTACCTGAATCCAGAATTCGACGAATCAAACGACTCTTTATAGATATATGGGGAAAACATAATTTGCTAAGAGGATAGAATTGCCATTTAACAAAAAAATATAATGAATTTTTATTGAAATATTCTTCAAGCAACTGCTGTGTTCTGACTTCTGACCCAGGCAGATAGTCAACTTCCTGTACAAAAGAGCTTATTGCAGCCTCTCTCACATTCTGATTCAGACATGGACAGTCAACTATTAATATAAGAAGCATATTTGCAGTTTGTATCATCTTGTCAATATACAAGCGTGCTACTGCAAAAACCCTGATGCCAGTATATGACTGACCTCTGACCTCAAGCTTTTAAACGGCATTTTCGCACTTTAAAAAAGCATATCAAACTTTTAGCCGATCCATCACATACTGATTCAAAGATTCAGTTCAAAGCCGGAAACTATACTAATACTAGGTAGGATTGATCTACAATTTATCAACAAAAGATGAATATCACAAACATAACCTGGTTAACAGAGGCACATACAATTCAAAAGTCAAAACTACTTCTTTGGCTATAAGCCCATAAATAAACAAGTTCAGGGGTACAATATCAAGGGAACAAAAGATCAGGGTCATTAGACAAATGCAAATGTAATCACCATATATGGATTATTATGAAGGCAACCAAATCTTACCACTGTTTTTCAGATTCGAAAACTGCCGTAGTACAAAAACATGTATCTATTAGAAGTGCCAGTGACTATGAATCACTAATTATAAAAGAAAGCTTTCAAATAGTAATGCCCACAAAGACTTTCAACCATACTCATAGAGCTCATGGATAATATCCGGTGAATGTGAACCCTCTTCCAGCAATCTCACCAGCACAATACCATGCATAGCACTCTAGTCCAAACAAAGCAGCAATGCCAAGATTCTCGACTTTCATATCCTGCCTATTCTTCCACAACTGCTTTACATAATCAATTTCCTTCTTCATTGCCTCGTAACGACCAGGAACACTGTAACACAAAATGGTAGAAACTCGTGAGATTCAAAAACATGAGTAAGGGCCAAATAATAACTTTACACCAAATCTACAAAGGTTGCATGAGATGCTATTTCTGCTTCTGACATTGTTCTCAGACAACTTTAAAATATAAAACTCAATCTGTATGCAGCTTTTAATTGAATTTATATGAACTAAAGGAGTACAGCCCACCAGCCAATCACTAAGATCGCTGATAATTTAACAACTTCACTTGGCAAATCTACAATTTACGGATCTCATAAGGTTCAGGTGAGTCTATGAACTGGATGACAATTATGGTGCTACCCATCCGAACCATTAAATATAATTTTACAATGTACATGCATAGATTCCATATTCACCCGATCTATGTTTACCCTATCATTTATTATTAAACAATCTCAAACGCAAAGTAATAAGAGTTTCTTATGAAACCGAAAAAAAAATTAGACAAATTCTCCTTCGAAAAATAAAGGTGTTGGCTGAAAACTTTCAAGCACTTTAAGCACAATGAAAACATTAACCAATCATCATAAAAAATCATGGACTATATACAAAATTAGTCAAGTTTCATCCGTCACAGGCTCACAGCTGTCTCAAATTTATTAGGAAGCCCAACTATTGCTCAATTTGCAACTACTATGCTAAGGAAGATTAACAGATTTTTGAAGTGTTGAAAAAAGGAAACTGAAAATGAACAAAATATTGCTTCTCAAGTTTTTGCATTCACATCATCACATGTTTGTAAAACATACTAGTATAGACCGTTGTGAATGTGATAAATGTGAGGAATGCATTTCAAGCTCTAGGACACTAAAAGATAAAGGAAATTATATTTCTCAAGTAAAATTATACTGAGCTAAAAATTAATTAGACAGCTCAAAGACATATCCACAACTACAATGGAAATTCTCAAATAAGATAACATAATCTATAGCTTCAGCCCTCAGCACATAAGATATGTTTAGCTAAATATAGTTCAGGCCTCAGCACATAAGATACGTTTAGCTAAATATAGTTCCATTAGTATAGCTAACTCTAAAGAATCAAGAACCCAACACATTTTTGAAGTAAACCAACCTTGCAAGACGAGTGTAGAACAACTGTTTGGACAATTCATTGCATTTCTCAATAGTGGCAGGCTCCTGAATGTACTGCTTATTTTGTTCCATCAGCTGCTTGTAGTACGATGTACCATGCTTTGCCACAAGCTGTGATGCTTGAGTAGCCTTGGACTGCAACTGAACCAACTTTGATGCCATTTTCTCTCCAAATTATTCCTGCAAAAAAAAAAATCATCCAAAACTCAAATACCAACAAACTCACTTCAATTCCCATCAAAACAAGAAACAATCGACACACAAGGGTTGTCTAATTCACATCCTGCGCTTCATTCACCACTAAAACTAACGGACACACATTTAGTTCGAATATAACTAATACGCGCCCACCACACCACTCTAAATAAACACCAAACAAAATTCTTCAAATCTCATTACTAAATAATCACACGAAAACAAACATCGAAGCATATCAATGCTTAATAGCGACAACTTAAGCATCTAATCTCACGTCTTACGATTCCGATTACAACTAAACCTACCAGCACACATTCAGCTCAAATACATTTAACATGAACCCATCAAACCACTCTAAACACAAAATGCACACAAATCTTCAAATCTTTAATTCTCCATAATTCACGAAAACAAACATCGAAACACATTGATACTAACTACCATCACCCAAAACACTTCAATACTACATCTCTGAGTCAAATTATCAAACACTTTAAACGCATTATAACAAATCAACTAAAACCCTAAATCTTTACATCTCAAAATCGGGTCACAAAATTACAACAACATATAAACATTAAACATTAACAACACATACAAAACCAAAGATAAAAAATAGATCTAAAACAGGAGAGAATATAAATGAACCCAAGTCAAAACCCTAGTTATTACAACACACACAGAGAGAGAGAGAGAGTTAAGTGAACCTTAATTGATGAATAGCGGAGATGGGTTGAAGCCCTTTTGGTTTTGTCGCCCTTTTGAACGACCTGACCCAGAAAATTTTTAGAGTGAGAGAAATTGAGACAGGGGAAAAACAATTTCAACTCGTTTTAACCCGGGTGAGGCAATACCCGGGTGAGGATGACTCGGGGACCCAAAGCTACTGAGTTGGCCCGGTGGGTTAAAAACTTGAAATCGACATTCGGAAAATTAAATGAAAAATTGCATTTTATAAAAGAAAATGTTATTTTTAGAGTTTTTTTTCCTTTCCGATCAAAAAGATGGTGAAATGATAGAACTGTCCCTCATGATGCACATTGTTACGGGAAGAATTTGGTATAACACATTGTGGAGGTTGTTGAAATCACGAAACAAAATATGGATACTTTACTAAGCATATGAAAAACACGGAATAAATCTTGTTGATTGATTGCTTGAATACCAGGGAAAATATGTATATTCTCTCTAATGCAAACTTTCTCGACCTAAAACAGGATGTCTACGTATCTTATTTATAGGAATTCAAGTCACATGTAGTTCTCGAAGAACAAGTCACCTCTAGATAGGCTAAATGAAATTAGAAGGTTAGGTCTTAAAAAGAAATGGAGCTATCTGTGTGATGTGGTAACTAAACTATTTTCTGGTAAAATTAGCAACTTTGACTCTGTTAACATCTCCATGCTTAACATGCTTTACATGCTAGTTACTGATAAATACTTTAATTTCAGTGATTTGGTCTTGTTTGAGTTGAGTTATAAGTTAGGAGAACTTAATAAGAGAGGTAAAAGTGTCTATTATGCTAGATTCTTTATGATGCTTGCTAACCATCTTATTGAGAATATTGATGTTGAGAACCCAACCAAGAAGCTAAATTGTTGGGTTCAAGAAAGGAGAGTCATTGTTGATCTCAACAGGGCAAGTCACCAGAAAGAGGTGCCCCTCCTTTACTTTCCAATCATGGAAGGACCTCATGTAAGTGAGGTAAGCACCACTGTCTCCACTCTTCCAACCTCACACATTTATTTGCCTTCAAGTATAGCAATGGCATATGTGTCAATGACCCAACAGATGCCTACCCAAACTACCAAAACAATAATTTCTAAATCCAAAGCTAAGAAAGCCCCCTCTGGTTTCTCTCAAAAAAAATCAGTTGCAAAATCTACTAAACACAAAGAGGGGATTGTGAAGAAGAGTAAGCAAGGTGAGGGACAGGGTGAAAATCAAAGAAACTCTAAGGATAAGGCTGGTGAGATGAGTGTACCTAAGCCTAGCCACACCACAGTTTCCCAACAAATTGTGGTTGTTAATAAGGAAATAAGCTCACTTCTAGTTTCATCCTCCCAAAAGGGTGTTACTATTGAAACAAGCTCCCAACCAGGAGCACAGGCCAAGAAGGTTAGGGACACAAGTTCATCACAGACTTATGCTAGAAAGAAAAGATCAAAAACCCTTGGGGATGCACAGGGAACACACACAGTGCAAACTGATGCTAAAGACCCAGTCACTGCACCATCTCAAAGTCAGATTGATGTGGCTCTAATAAATGTGGAGTCACAACCAAAATCATTAATAATTGAAGCACATGAAACACCAAATTCACCCACACACTCACTGGATGTTGACATGATCAATACATCACTTCCAAATTCTTCATCTTTAACTCTATTGGAGAAGCCAAAAATCCAAGCAAGTGAGCATCTTCTTTTAGATGATTTGTTGACTCACTTGCCATTTCTTTCTGAGTCTGTTGAGACATCTGTGCCTAAATTTTCATCAATCTGCACAGAGTCTACAATAGTCTTCACTCCAAACTCATTCATTTCTTCTATCCCGGTGGATATTCTTCATCCGTCGAGTAGTGATTGTATCCCGACGGATGTGCCTAACAGCAGTCATCCGTTAGATGGCCAAACTACTATCCCGATGGATATTCATCATCGTCGGGAGTCTTTGCACAAATTCAAATTTCTTTAAATATCAAAAGTGCAGATGACTTAGTAGTAGTACAATCACTCTTAGGACTGAGAGAAGGGAGTGAACTGAGTGAAAGGCTGGGTTGCTCCCAGGCAAAAGGAGAGAAAATGAGTGAACCTATGCAGTCCATTTCTTCAGGACTGGAAAATGTGAGTGAGGGGAGTCCCACCTTAGATGGTGAATGTGAGGGTGTGAGGGTGGGAAGCCAAGGTGAGCCCTTGATGCAAAAATAGAGAGATCATAAGAGAAATGCAGGTACTGGAGAGATAAGGATGGACACCATTGCTAGTGAATCAATGAATGTCAGTGATGCAGAAAGGAAGAGACTATTTCAGCAAGAATATCAAGCTGTCATAGATTCTATTTCCCTAGATGCTGAGACATTTACTCATCCTGCTACAACTTATCAAACTCTAGTTGTACATGGCAATGAGGAGGCTGAAAAGATGCTTAACTTAGTGCACACTACTCAATCTCTATAAAGAGCAAAGGATGCAATCACTGTTATGCCTTCAACTACTGGCAGTAATTTTGAACTGGCTGAAGACTCATTTGGGGATGCTGATGGAGATGATGAGGAAGTCAGCATGAGCATAGGGGGAGATGCAGATGTTCCTGCCTAGATGCTAACAAAAGAATGTTCCTACTCACATCTCCAATCAACACTATTCAAGCTGATTCATGACACCCAAACAGCCATTCAAGCATCTACAAATGCCAACACAAAGAGGCTACTTACAACACATCTTGAAGCTCTTAAGCTGCATAAGATTCAAGCTCTCCAATACAGTCAAAGTGTGGATGAAATTAAGCAAGAAGTTTCTGAAGTAAAACAGGATTTTATAGCAAGGTTGGATGCTAGACTTCCTGGAACCACCATGACTGAGATAGCTCAGGAGCTAAGGAAGGAATCTGATCTCAATAGAAAGGTTGAGGTCATGAACTCTAGACTATCTGATGTGGAGAAGTCAATGGCCAAGATAATTGTTAATCAGGAAACTCAGACTGCTCTACTCTAACAGTTGGTGGCTGCTCAACTCCCTTCCACTCTCCAACTTGATGCTAACAAAAAGGGGGAGAAAGGCTCATCAAGTGAGGGGGAGAAACAGCTCAACATCCAAGTTAACAAAGTAATTGTTCCAACAATTGCTTTCATAAAGCCACCAGCCATGGACTGTTGGGAACCATGGACTTGGGGTGTTACTACGTTTTACGATAAAGATTACGAAAAGAAGATTACCTTGTTAATGGTTGATTCCACGCTCTTCTATTGTATTCCCAAATTCCCTTGAGCGAAGTGTGGCCTCCGTCTTCTCAAGTTATCCTCTCTTCTTGCTCCTTGGTGGCTACAATATGTTTTCACACAATTGCCAAGCAAGAAGAGAATAAGAATATATATAGGCTACAATAGGGACCATGGATAATTAGGTTGGGCCTTCTAATTACATCTTGAGCCTAGCCCAATGTAATTAAATATTAATTCAATCCACTAAAGAATTAATATTTGCACTACCTTTCCTAATACCGTAATTTAATTAATTCGGTTCCAATATTATTTGCTTATTAATTCCCCATGTTTAAAATATCATATGTCCATTAATTAAATAAATTACTGATAATTTATTTAATTAATATCTTTTATCCTTGATCATCCACTCAACCTTTATTTAATTATGCCAGAATAAATTCCACCTGCAGGGTTTCAAATAATTAAATCTTTTTGAGCTTTCAAGGGGACATCATTAACCCGAATATTATCAGGACATGGATTCCTTCAATAAATAATATCCACCATGTATATAATTCCATCACCCAAAATATAATGATATAATTCAAAAGAATTATTTCATATATAAATCAAAGCATGTAAATAATATACACGTGTCAATTACTATTTCCGGATTAAGAACCTAAGCATTAATAATAACATAGAATCTTAGTTCTCCTTCTTAATCAGTATTAAGGGAACAATTCTAAATTTGATCATGTTCAATATACACAAAGTATACTAGCATTATTTATTAGTCAATATAAACTAATCTAAATAATACTACAGCCATACCAGTGGATTGTCCAACACCACCTGTGCTGTGAACCTTATTATATTATATAACCGTATATAACAATCTAATATTCTGTATCCCATTTGATACTAGATTGTTCACAATATATAATATTAGACAACATGTAAACATTCAAATGATTCTCAATTAAACTGGCCAGAAATAAATGTATATACTTCAAATAAATATTTCCAGTATACACTAACAATCTCCCACTTATACTCAAAATATTCTATGTGTATATCAGTGTTTATTTAATCCACTATTACATAAAAAACTATGTGTCCAACCATACAGCCTCCTTGGCAGCCTAAGAGGCCGCCACGTACTCGGCCTCCATGGTGGAGTCTGCAATGCATTTCTGCTTTACACTCCTCCATATAACGGCTCCACCTCCCAAAGTAAAAACATATCCCGAGGTTGATTTCCTCTTATCCCTATCTGATTGGAAATCTGAATCAGTATATCCCAAAGGAAATAGATCTGAGGCCTTGTAAATTAACATATACTCCTTAGTCCTTCTCAGGTACTTGAGTATAGTTTTTACTGCACTCCAATGTTCCTGACCTGGGTTCGACTGATATCTACTAACCATGCCTACAACAAAGCAGATGTCAGGCCTCGTACATAACATATCATACATTAAGCTTCCACATGCTGAAGCATAAGGAACTGCTTTCATGCTCTCTATATCCTTAGGTGTCGAAGGACACTGCTTCTTAGATAGAACAACTCCATGCTTAAAAGGTAGAAAACCTTTCTTGGAGTTCTGCATGTTAAAACGAGCTAATACTTCATCAATGTAGGGCTCTTGAGATAAAGCCAACATCCTTTTCTTGCGATCCCTTATAACTTTGATCCCAAGGATGTATGCCGCTTCACCTAAGTCCTTCCTGTCAAATTATTTGAACAACCATGCCTTTACTGATGACAACATCTCAACATTGTTTCCAATGAGTAAAATGTCATCTACATATAGTACTAGAAAAACCACTGCATTACCTTAACTTCTCTTATACACACATGATTCGCTTGGACTTTGATCAAATCCATATGACTGGATTGCCTGATCAAAACGAATATTCCAGTCTCTAGAAGCTTGTTTAAGTCCATAAATAGACCCCTTTAGCTTACATACCAGATGCTCTTGGCCTTCCTTAATGAATCCTTTTGGTTTCTGCATATAGATGGTTTCTTCAAGACTTCCATTAAGAAAAGCTGTCTTGACATCCATTTGCCAAATCTCATAATCGAGATGAGCTGCTATAGATAAAAGAATACGGATTGACTTAAGCATGACTACCGATGAAAAGGTTTCCTCATAATCGATACCTTCTTTCTGAGTATACCCTTTCGCAACAAGTCTTGCTTTCCAGGCTTTCACCTTTTTATCTAATCCCCTCTTTTTCTTGTAGATCCACTTACATCCAATAGGTTTTATACCTTTGGGTGGTTCCACGAGCTCCCAGACCTGATTAGAATACATCGATTCTATCTCAGATTCCATCGCCTTTTGCCAAAGATCTGCATCTTTGTCTTGTACTGCCTCTTCGTATGTACGGGGATCATCATCATGTTCACCAGAGACCAAGTCTGAAGACTCTCCCAAAAATATGAATCTATCAGGCTGTTGAACAACCCTCCCACTACGACGAGGCACTGGTGCGGTATTAGTGACAGGTTGTATATTATGTTGTGGTTGTTCTACTTGTACTACAGCTTCATGGGTATTATTTGTCCCTTCCACTAGTTCCTCTAAAACGACACTACTTATGGGTTTGTGATTCATTATATATTCCTCCTCTAAGAATCTTGCATTGGTGCTAACAATGACATCCCGATTCTTCGGACTATAAAATAAATATCCTTTCGTTCCCATGGGGTAGCCTACAAACAACCTTACTTCTGTACGAGATTCTAACTTAGTCGCGTTCTTGTTCAGCACATATGCTGGACAACCCCATATTCGAATATGTCTTAGACTCGGTTTACCCCCGGTCCACAATTCTAAGGGGGTTTTAGGAACCGACTTAGAAGGTACTAAGTTCAGAAGATAAGCTGCTGTCTCTAAGGCATGTCCCCAAAATGACTTGGGTAAATTCGAATAACTCATCATCGATCTAACACTCTCCAAAAGAGTCTGGTTCCTTCTCTCTGCTACACCGTTCTGCTGGGGTGTGCCTGGTGTAGTTAACTGGGATTCCATCCTATTTTCTGATAAATATTCCCTAAATTCTCCAAGCAAGTATTCGCCATCACGATCTGATCGTAGTGACTTGATACTTTTATTAAGTCGCTTCTCCGTTTTAGCTTTGTACTCTTTGAACTTATCAAAGCACTCAGACTTACGGTGCAATAAATAA
Organism: Apium graveolens; assembly: GCF_009905375.1. Classification (NCBI taxonomy): domain Eukaryota; kingdom Viridiplantae; phylum Streptophyta; class Magnoliopsida; order Apiales; family Apiaceae; genus Apium; species Apium graveolens. Next base: position 9,373,684 of record NC_133654.1, on the reverse strand, counting down.
ACGTACCCATATCTAGAATAATCATCAATGAAAGTGATGAAATATTTATAACCACCTCTTGCTTGGATATTTAATGGTCCACATAAATCAGAGTGAACCAATTCTAACAGTTGTTTGGCTCTATTCCCTTTTGCCTTGAAAGGCCTATTAGTCATTTTACCTTCCAAGCAGGATTCACAAACTGGAAATGGCTCCACTGCCAATGAGCTTAAAGGCCCGTCTATTACCAGTCTTTGAATCCTCCTCAAGTTAATATGACCTAATCTCAAGTGCCAAAGATATGTTTGGTTCAAACTAGAAGGTTCCTTTCTTTTAGTAGAGTTAGAAGATGTGTTGTTCAATTCCCTAAATTGCAGTTGCAGTGCAGGTTGACTAAGATTAATTATATACAAATTGTCTTGCAATGTACCAGAACATATAATTCGTTTATTCATCATAATAGAAACATTACGATCCAAACAAACATTATAACCATCCAAAGCAAGTTTAGAAACCGAAATTAAATTCCTTCTAAAAGTAGGTACATAAAGACAATTGTTCAAAACCAAAATCCTATCAGAACCAAAAGATAAATGAATAACTCCTACTGCAACTACTGCTACTTTCGTAGCATCTCCCATGAACACGTATATCTCACCATCTCTAAGCATTCTGGATAGTTGGAACCCCTGCATAGAATTACAAACATGATCAGTGGCTCCTGTATCTACACACCAAGTGCTCGTAGATATAGCCGCTATAAATGTTTCTGTAACTAGAGAAAGAGACATACCAGTATTGTTTATCTTCTTAGGAAGAGGACAATCCTGTTTCCAGTGACCTGACTGTTTGCATCTGAAGCACTTTCCCTTAGGCTTTTTCACACCACCCTGAACTCCCACTGCCTTCACATCTTTCTGTGTCTGAGCCTTTTTCTTCTTCTTAATACCTTTCGGCTTAGAGGAAGAACCTTTCTCAGCCACATTCACTTGAACACTCTGCTGAAATAATCCTTCAGCTGCCTGAAGTTCTGTCAGCAGTTCCGCGAGACTATACTGCCTCTTGTTCATGTTGTAATTCAAGCAGAACTGCTCAAAACTCTTGGACAAGCTCATAAGGATAATGTCAATCTGGATTTCCCCGTCAAGTTCAGCACCAAGGATCTCTATCTCATTCAGATGCGACATCATCTTGAGAACATGATCCCTTACAGGTGTGCCTTCAGCCATTTGAGTGTTCATTAAAGCCTTCATGGCTACTTGCCTAGCAGCCCTATTCTGATCTCCAAAAAGTTCCTTGAGATTAAAGAGCATATCCGAAGCAGTGGCCATAGACTGATGCTGATGCTGCAAAACACCCGACATTTGCTTCCAGAATGTAACATCGCGACATCTCATCAGCCTTAATCCACCGTTTATAATACTCTTTCTCATCTTCAGGAGCATCAGCAGCAGGCTGTTCAGGCTTGGGTTCATAAGTGCAAAACTTGTATTCCTCAGCGAGCAGCAGGCTGTTCAGGCTTGGGTGCATTAATTATTAAGAGCTATTGATTCCTCTAACAATTATTTAAAATTAAATGCACTAACATCTAAACACCATAAGTTTCTGGTACGCCATGATGTGTGACATGTATACCACCTAATTTTGTTTAAATGTTACTTCGGTCCTATTACTAAACAATATGCCACGTTGGGGTGGACTATATTATTTTTCATAGCTAAGTGTATACCATCATCAAATCTTAAATTATTCGAAATCTATGGAACTTGGTACGCCACGATGGGTGGCGTGTATACCTTCCAATATTCGTAATTTTACCTTGAATAGAATACTTCAATTCAATATTCATCAATGGTTTGATTTCCAGGTAGTGGAGGAGTAACATCGGTCTCGCTTAAAACCCACAGCCTTACAAGTTCGATGAACCCGTTTTTGACAAAATCGCCCCAAATCAGAAATAAAGAAAATCCGTATTTATTCCTTTTAAAATTTATTAATTTAAGAAGTTTGTTCTAGTAATTTCTATAACATTCTAGACACCATAAATTACATGCCACGATGGGTGACATATATATAATTTATATTCGTCTTTATGTTAAATTACCTACAACCAATAATGGAGACCATGAGATTTAATTTCATATTAATTCCCTCTCCCACTTAGAATTTTTTTTATTAAAATTGAGGAATTTTAAAATTAAATGGGGCCCTATGTTGTTATAATTATGTCTAAACATGCATTCAAAATACACACATAATTTTAGCAACATATAACATTTAATTAAAGCAATAAATAAAATTTATGTCCATGTCGTCCTAATTAAGTTAAACATGCAGTTTTAAAAGAATTACACACATAATTAACGATACACATAATCAATAAATTAAAGCAATAATTAAAATTTAATGGAAAAAATTAAAATAATTTTTTCACTATTATGGCCCTTGAAAAAAAAACCAGCTTTAAAAAAAAATCTGCCCCAAGCCCGCCCCGACGCCCTCAGCAGCCCCAGCAGCCCCGGCAGCCCCAGCAGCCCCGGCAGCCCCAGCAGCCCCGGCAGCCCCAGCAGCCCCAGCACCCCAGCAGCCCCAGCAGCCCCAGCAGCCCCAGCAGCCCCAGCAGCCCCAGCAGCCCCAGCAGCCCCAACAGCCCCAGCAGTCCCAGCAGTCCCAGCAGCCCTAGCAGCCCCAACAGCCCCAGCAGCCTCATGTAATCGCACAGCGGAACAAAAAACTATCGGAATTGATTTCCGATCGCACATAACTATTACAAAATACCCGGAACAATTACAAAAAATAGATCTAATACAAAACTAATTTTGTAAAATCTATTCTAACACGATCAACCCTCGTGTAAATTACAACCACGATTAAACCACGTGGAAACCAAAACAAAAATTAACCAAGATTAAACCACGTGGGATCCAAACACATAATTAAAATATACATTGCCATAATAGTGGATTAACAACCTGCATCAAAACCAATACAAGCAAAACACTATATACACGCATATATAATTACGACATGGACATTATATCATAAAACGTAGAACCCATTACCAGGCTCTTGATACCAATTGTTGGGAACCACGGACTTGGGGTGTTACTACGTTTTACGATAAAGATTACGAAAAGAAGATTACCTTGTTAATGGTTGATTCCACGCTCTTCTATTATATTCCCAAATTCCCTAGAGCGAAGTGTGGTCTCCGTCTTCTCAAGTTATCCTCTCTTCTTGCTCTTTGGTGGCTACAATATGTTTTCACACAATTGCCAAGCAAGAAGAGAATAAGAATATATATAGGCTACAATAGGGACCATAGATAATTAGGTTGGGCCTTCTAATTACATCTTGAGCCTAGCCCAATGTAATTAAATATTAATTCAATCCACTAAAAAATTAATATTTGCACTACCTTTCCTAATACCATAATTTAATTAATTCGGTTCCAATATTATTTGCTTATTAAATTCCCCATGTTTAAAATATCATATGTCCATTAATTAAATAAATTACTGATAATTTATTTAATTAATATCTTTTATCCTTGATCATCCACTCAACCTTTATTTAATTATGCCAGAATAAATTCCACCTGCAGGGTTTCACATAATTAAATCTTTTTGAGCTTTCAAGGGGACATCATTAACCCGAATATTATCAGGGCATGGATTCCTTCAATAAATAATATCCACCATGTATATAATTCCATCATCCAAAATATAATGATATAATTCAAAAGAATCATTTCATATATAAATCAAAGCATGTAAATAATATACACGTGTCAATTACTATTTCCGGATTAAGAACCTAAGCATTAATAATAACATAGAATCTTAGTTCTCCTTCTTAATCAGTATTAAGGGAACAATTCTAAATTTGATCCTGTTCAATATACACAAAGTATACAAGCATTATTTATTAGTCAATATAAACTAATCTAAATAATACTACAGCCATACCAGTGGATTGTCCAACACCACCTGTGCTGTGAACCTTATTATATTATATAACCGTATTTAACAATCTAATATTCTGTATCCCATTTGATACTAGATTGTTCACAATATATAATATTAGACAACATGTAAACATTCAAATGATTCTCAATTAAACTGGCCAGAAATAAATGTATATACTTCTGTAAGGCATATGTCATAGCCTATTTGTATATTCGAGGATTCAACTCAACTCAAATAAGAATGTAATAAGTAAATAGTGGATCGACCGTTAGAGAGATCTCGCAAAGTAACATCTGTCAGAGGATTCAGAAACAAGGTTCATCTACAGACTTGAGGAGTTAATTCACTGGAAGAAGCTCAAGGAATTGATCAAGCCTCAGTGATACAAATCAAGATTGTGGATTTAATCAAATGACAGAGATCTCGTCAGAGTATCAATTAATTACAAGGATTTAATCTGAAGAAAATCAAAGTGTCAAAGTCAAGACATGAAGAAACGTCACGGAAGTTAGTCACTCATGAACCAGACAGTACATCGAGTGTCAATATTGAAGTGGTGGAATTGATTCATAATTGACAGTGATTTTCAGAAGATTTTCAGAAGAATGGTTGCTGCTCAAGATTAGTATTAATTCTCTATTAATTAATTAAGTCATATAATTTAATTAAGAAAATAAATTATATCTGCAAAGATTAATTTATTTATTAATCGAATTAATTGATTAATTAATTCTGAATTAATATTAAGATTTTTCAGAATTGTTTTTGGATTAAAATCAGTTTAAATCAGCAAGACAATTGAAAATGAACTAGCATGACAATCTGGATTGTCATACCGATTGTCATGCCAAGTCATTTCAATTGTCATACCGAAAGTTACACTGGGAGGAGGATTGTCTTGCCAGTTCATTCTGATTGTCTTGCTAGTTCAATCAATAGTCTCACCGAAAGTCTTGCTAGCTCAATGGATTGTCTTGCTAGCTCAATGGATTGTCTTGCTGAGCTAAAAGGATTGGCTTGCCAACAAATCAGGTGGTTGTTTAATTATTTAAAACAACAGAAGCAACAGAAGTCAATCATCCATCCGAAAAACAATTCAAGAACAAAGAAAAGCAGAAGCTGAAAAATATATCATCTCTTCTCTGCTAAAATCAAGATCACAATTTCTAGCTAGTAAAGTTGAATCCAATCAACTAGAAATCTTTATCTTGTTCTTGTGTAACAATCTAGCGGATCAAAATCCCTAGAACTTAATCTCAAATTGCGTTTAGCATTTGAATCTTTTTATTACAAAAATAGAAAAAGTTCATGTCGAATTTATTCTAAATTTGTGATAATTAATTTGAGATTAATTCCTTGTAATCGATACAGTTGTTGTAACACCTTTCAAGTTTAATAATATTTGTATTTAACTTGAATTTTGTTTCACATTTTTTATTCCGCATTTATTCGATTATTTGGTACTGTTTGTATTTAACCCCCCCTTCTACAAACACATTGGGACCTAACAATTGGTATCAGAGCCTTCTGATTAACGAACAAATCAAGATCCTAGACTTTTGTGATTTTTCAACTCCTTGAATTTTTATTCATTCAAAAATTCATAATGACTTCACAAAAAGTTGGAACCGTTAAAATTTTACAATTTGATAAAGAGAATTATATTATGTGGAAGAAGAAGATGCTCTTATTTTTACAAGTGGCAAATCCCAAATATTCAAACTTGTTAAAGAAGGGGATAAGAACTCCGATGGTTATTGAACCGGAGGTGATAGTAGATGATGTTGTGATCACCAAAGCCAGAACCTATCCTAAAGATCCTGAGGATTTTTCTCCTGCTGAAAAAGATGAAGCCTCCTTGGATGCCGGCCTTCAGTTAATTTTAATTGATTCCCCTGATCCCTTGATGAACAGACATGTGATGAACTGTAAAAATTCCAAACACATGTGGGAAACTATTGAGGTGATCAATGAAGGCACAGAGGAAGTTAGGGAGAACAAGTTGGAGATCCTAACCTCTGAGTATGAATATTTTAAATCAAATCCAGGAGAAGGAATTACTGAAGTATTTGAGAGGTACAATGCGTTGATCAACAACCTGAACATAAATGGGAAATATTATTCAATCAGGGAGGTCAACAAAAAGTTCCTTTTAACACTGCCAACTCATCTTGAACATAGAATCACTGCCATTAGAAAAGCTAGAGATCTGAGTGAGATTTCTTTGGACATGCTCTATGGAGTGTTAAAAACCTATGAGTTGGAGCAGATTCAACAGAAGGAAGTCTACGGGAAGGATAGAATGGTCAGCATATCTACTGCACTTATAGCTGAAGGTCAACAATAACAGCAATCTCAACAATTGGAGAGAATGGTACAGTGTTCCAAGGCTGAGGAAAATATGTTAGTAGCAGAATATGATCCTCCTACTACAAATCAATCAAGTGATGATTTTTATTCCTTGGAAGAGCTGGAGCAATTGGAAGATGAGTCAATGGCCCAAATTGTCAAGAGATTCTCCCATGTCAGCTTCAAGAGGAATCCCAAGCTTAAGTACAAGTCCAACTACAACAAATTCCAGAAAGGTGGATCTTCATCCTCTAACACCAGCAGTGGTGGATACAAAACAGGGATGGTTGATCGGAGCACCATTAGATGCTATAACTGCAATGAGTTGGGACACTTTGCCACAGAATGTAGGAAGCCAAAGCAAGTAAGAAAGAACTCTGAAAGGGCTTATCTGGCAAAGGGAAGAAGCTGGGATGATACTGACAGTGAAGATGAAGATGAAGGAAATCTTGCTCTTATGGCTATTGATGGAAAAGTTTCATCGTCAAGAATAGAGGTAAAACTTTCTGATGCTGAAATTGTTTATCATCTAAGAGGTAACTTAGATTGTGCACGTCGTGATAATGAACTATTAAGTTTACAAATCACAGACCTTGAGAAAGAGGTCAATGAATTAAGACTTGTGCACATTAATCAAGACAAATTAAAAGAACAAGTATCTTTTCTAGAGAATAGAGTTGACTGTTATAGAAAACTCGAAACTATTCTCAAAGACAAGATCACCGGTCTTGAGACTAAGGTTAGAGCCTACTTCAATTCTTGTTCGAAGGCTAAAGAGTTCTACAGTAAGCAATCTGTTAATCAAACATCTGGAATAGGTTATGATTACAATGTTGCTATTGGAGAATTAGGCAGAAACTCCCCTCCTCGTGTCTGTGCTAAAGGGAGGGAAGTACCACATGTGCTTAAGGGTGTTGATGAACCCCTCTATAAACCATCAATTGCTGAACCATTTGATGCGACCTCTTCTGTTATTCAGGAAGAAATACGTGCTGAAGATCATGCTAATGAGAAGGTTGTTTCCAAGTCAAGTGTGTCGAAAGTTCCAGTCAAAGTTGTGAAAGCAACTGAGACTAACTCAGACACACATGAGTTGGATAACAAAAATGCCATGTCTGCCATGCATAAATTGCCTACTATTAATCACTCTCATAAAGCATGTGGTGTTTCTAATTGTATGTCTTGTGCTTTTAATATGATGTATGCTTATTTTAATGGTAAGCATGTTTCTAATGATAAGACTACTCCTCGTCAGCATGTGAATAACAAGAAGTATGATAGGTCTAAGACTGCTAGTCCTTCTAAGGCTAGAAAGGAGACATTTGTGCCTAAGCTTAAACAGAAATTTGTTAAGGCTGTTTACAAGGTCAAATGTTCAGTCATTGAGAAAGTTGAGACAATTAAAATTAAAAATGTTGTTTTGCCTGACAAAGTACAATTCTACAAGTATGCCGGGCCCAACCAAGTTTGGGTTCCGAAGAAGGTCTAATCCATTTGTAGTGCAGGGCATTAAACATGTGTAACCGGTAGTGTGGATTCTTGATAGTGGATCATCAAGACATATGACCGGAGATAGAGCCCTGCTATCAAATGTGGTTGAGAAAGCTGGCCCCATGGTTACCTTTGGAGATAACAGCAAAGGTTTATCTGAGGGATATGGCTGTTTGCAAGCTGGATATTTTATCAGTGAAATTTTTGTATATTGTGCTAGGTTATTATCAGGAAGCAGTATCTAACATATAGCACCAGTGACGAGACTTGAGAATATTACGACATATCAAGCACCTGCTGCACATTACACTTGGAATTGAACTCTAGTAAGATGTGTACAAGTGTACTCCTGTTTGGTGAGTCAAAAGAGGAAGTCAGTGCATCACAGTTCATGGACTTTGCAGTTGCAGTTGCATATTGGACTATGCAATCTCTTCTTCACAATCTCACTTCAGGTTGGTATGAACTAGTATACTGCTCAAGCAATCGTCAAGGACATGTTATGGCACTCTAACTGCAGTTACAGCTTTATATGAATAAGTAGAGTCGTCATATTAATAACTATCTTATCACTAGGCACAAAGATATTATTTTATATGTGCAGTGATATATTGATAATGCTATCATTGAACTCAAACTTCTTTCTACATTAGTGATTTCTTATTTCATGTAAAATCTTTTGAAATCACTGTTGTAAATCATTTTCTCTTTATTACCATATATTCTGTGTTACAGGTTCAGTCTCCAATGACTTTCTTTCATTGACAGTCATGAGGTTGAAAACCCACAACATCTATCCCAGACTGTAAAGACAAACACAAAAACAGAACCAACCAACACTCTCTTACCACTAAATGTAGTATGAATGAGCATGAGGGAGATAGTGCCTTAGTGCACCACATAAGGAAGGTTCTGTAGTCAACCCAGTAGCTCTGTCTCCTACATAGATGAGTAGTATTTAAACCGAGACAACTGCTAGCCCCCATACATCTTCTCAAAAAGATGTAATGGCTGAAAAGGCACAAAAACAGTTACTAGATTCATTCTCTCAACAGGGTGCGTCTATTGAATTTTGCCTGTCGGCCAAGGTATCCGATGTAGTATCACCACTTCAAACATAAAAAATTCTTGATGCATAAGGAGAGGTTACACACACAAAGGATGAGTTGACGGAAACAAGAGTTTCGACCATTTTAAGGTCAGATTCGATTGTTTAAGGTTCGTTAATGGACCAATTGCCTTTACAGGTGTTAGGAGAGGATACTGATCCAAAAGCCATATGTCAGTGGTCAGTGTCTACCTCCCCAGGCTTAAATCCCCTGGATGCATCTGCGGATAGTGGATCTGACATAGGCGCAGATCGGCAACTTGTTGACAATGATTCAGATATAACCTGATGAGTCACAAGGAAATGTCTTCACAGACATTAGAAGGGAACTTTGATCTTTATGCTAAATTCTTTGGATCATTGTTTACCTTCCCAGAATTCAAATCTGGAATTCTAAAAGGGAAACTAGCAACTTGTAGATTATGACTCAGATTCATCTGACGAGTTTAACAAGGATGGGGATTTGCGAACTCCCATTGCACCAACTGTGACCTCCTTAAGGATGACTAAGGTGATTTTCCTTGCAGGTACAGCTGGATTATGGAGCTATGAGAGAAGAGTGATACACTTGTGAGAATGAGTGTAAACACGAGTGGAGAGAAGAGTGAAACACATGTGAGGTACACTAAACAGGATCACACACTCACAGTGAGGAAGAAAGAGAAACTACTTGTTATTTCTTTTCCAACCAAGTGAATATGAGAACTCCTTCAGACGACGACATACATTCCTTCTTTAAGGGGGAGATAAAAGCTTAAGTAATAGTTTGGAGGATTCCTCAACTAAGGGGGAGAAATAGCAGGGAGGAAGAAAAAGATCCTACATGTACACTACACCACACCATTGTTGTTTATAACTACGGATCCTATTGTACGGGAGAGGTGGTAAACACAAGGTGATTCTCTAGTAAGGAAAGAAGCTGTTTTCAAAAGGGGAGTACCATTAGTTTTTATCTGCGGATCCTATTGTATGGGAGAGGTGGTAAACGAAGGTGATCTTCTTTAATCAGTTGATTCTCATAGGGGGAGAAGCAAGAGAGATATGGGCTTCTCAACAGGAAATGTGGTTGTACAGAAGAAAATGGAACTACTTGAAGATATGTTCAGTCTAGAGGAACATCTTATTTGGAAGCTGGAAAATGTTATATTTATTCCAGAAACTTTTCTACTATTTACTTTGCATTTCTTTTTATATCTTTTTCTTATTTGTTAGTTGAGTTATCCTCTAGGTATTTGTGTGTTATTGTCTAACAAACAAATAGGGGGAGATTGTAAGACATATGTCATAACCTATTTGTATATTCGAGGATTCAACTCAACTCAAATAAGAATGTAATAAGTAAATAGTGGATCGACCATCAGAGAGATCTCGCAAAGTAACATCTGTCAGAGGATTCAGAAACAAGGTTCATCTACAGACTTGAGGAGTTAATTCACTGGAAGAAGCTCAAGGAATTGATCAAGCCTCAGTGATACAAATCAAGATTGTGGATTTAATCAAATGACAGAGATCTCGTCAGAGTATCAATTAATTACAAGGATTTAATCTGAAGAAAATCAAAGTGTCAAAGTCAAGACATGAAGAAACGTCACGGAAGTTAGTCACTCATGAACTAGACAGTACATCGAGTGTCAACATTGAAGTGGTGGAATTGATTCATAATTGACAGTGATTTTCAGAAGATTTTCAGAAGAATGGTTGCTGCTCAAGATTAGTATTAATTCTCTATTAATTAATTAAGTCATATAATTTAATTAAGAAAATAAATTATATCTGTAAAGATTAATTTATTTATTAATCGAATTAATTGATTAATTAATTCTGAATTAATATTAAGATTTTTCAGAATTGTTTTTGGATTAAAATCAGTTTAAATCAGCAAGACAATTGAAAATGAACTAGCATGACAATCTGGATTGTCATACCGATTGTCATGCCAAGTCATTTCAATTGTCATACCGAAAATTACACTGGGAGGAGGATTGTCTTGCCAGTTCATTCTGATTGTCTTGCTAGTTCAATCAATAGTCTCACCGAAAGTCTTGCTAGCTCAATGGATTGTCTTGCTAGCTCAATGGATTGTCTTGCTGAGCTAAAAAGATTGTCTTGCCAACAAATCAGGTGGTTGTTTAATTATTTAAAACAACAGAAGCAACAGAAGTCAATCATCCATCCGAAAAACAATTCAAGAACAAAAAAAAGCAGAAGCTGAAAAATATATCATCTCTTCTCTGCTAAAATCAAGATCACAATTTCTAGCTAGTAAAGTTAAATCCAATCCACTAGAAATCTTTATCTTGTTCTTGTGTAACAATCTAACGGATCAAAATCCCTAGAACTTAATCTCAAATTGCGTTTAGCATTTGAATCTTTTTATTACAAAAATAGAAAAAGTTCATGTCGAATTTATTCTAAATTTGTGATAATTAATTTGAGATTAATTCCTTGTAATCGATACAGTTGTTGTAACACCTTTCAAGTTTAATAATATTTTTATTTAACTTGAATTTTGTTTCACATTTTTTATTCCGCATTTATTCGATTATTTGGTACTGTTTGTATTCAACCCCCCCCCCCCCTTCTACAAACACATTGGGACCTAACAACTTCAAAAAATATTTTCAGTATACACTAACATGGACAACATTGACATCATCAATCTGGCAGCAGCAAAACTGGAATCAAATGACAAACTGCTAAAGATTGATGTAGTAACAGCTGAGAAGGAATTAAAAGAAAAATGGAGGAAAATAGATGCAGAAATTCAATAGAAATTTGGACCAATTCAGAAACCAGACAAATTTTTTGATCATCACTCTCAATTCAAGCACATTTCTGTGAATAAATTGAGTTTGAATTATCTGGAAAAGGGTCAAACATCTTGCATCAAATCTCCAAAAGCAAATATGGTCATGAAGCCTAAAAGAAACACTCAAGGTTTTCAGACAAAAATCTTATGGATATTATGTATGAGACACCTAGGCCAGATGTGAAGAAGCTATTGGCTAGGTCAATTGCATTTTTCAAGGATCCTACTAATTCATCACTTAAAAGAAGAATTACCAAAATCTACAGAAATGGTAAAGAAATTTTTGTGGTGGCTGGACACCCTTTGTTTGTAGAAGCTAAGAAGGAAGAGAAGGAAATAATCAGGAAAGAAAAGAAGCAGGCTGTCTTAGATGCTAAGAAGCTCAAACAAAAGAAGGTGCAAGCTGCTATCTTGGCCAAACTTAAAGCTATAAAGAATACAACTGAGATTTCTGCACAACCATCTGTAATTGCTGAACCTCGAGATCAGAAAGTGCAAGATAAACCACAACAGAAAAGAAGATTCAGATACAAGCTCCACTCCAAAAGAAAATTGGACTTCAGTGATGAGGAAATGGAAGACTACATTCCCAAAAAGTCTACAACTTCAACTCAGACATCAAAACCCTCAATGGTATTTGAAGAATTCAAGGTGGTGGATCCAACAAGAAATATTCATGGTGAACCCATAATTCCAAAGGATGAGCCAGTAGATTGGGATAGTTTGCCAAATCCTGAACTAAACTTTCCAATCTTCAACAAGCTAAAGAAAACAAAGACTAGAGCAATCAAGAAAGTGAAGCCTGTGCCTTTTACATCTAAGACCCTAACAAAATCTCAACCCACAGTCAATAAGGAGGATCTCTATACATCTGTGACATCAAGGAGTTCTCTGAAATAAACCTCTACTTGGAAGAATTGGAAGAAGTAAGAGGGATTGATGCCTACAGACATCTTCCTGAAAGGCTAGTGTTCAAGTATAAGGGAGGGAAAGAGATCACATGGCCACTTCACAGGATTCTTCAAGAAAGCCAATCTGTACTGATAAAGGTCTATTCATCCTTCAAGAAGAACTTTGGATTTAATGACTGCAAGGAGAATAGTTCTAAAGAAAATAGAGGAGTTAAGGAGTAATAGAGCCAAAGATGCACTTCCAAAAACTCTGTCTATTCCCTTCACAGGAAAGAGAGTGCATTTGAGGCCTTATTGGCTGATGGAATTCATGGATGATAAGGGAGTTAGGAGATTCTTCAGACTGGATGACCAACTGAGTATCTCTAGCAATGAGACTCTTTTGGAAATGCAAGAAATGTTGGATTTATCTGAAGCCGATGAACTTGAATTCCACAGACAACTCCAAAATCAGATATAAGAGAACAACAGGAGGCTTGGGAAAAAATCCAGACAATCAAGGAAATAAATTTACCTGCTCAGACTAGAGGAGCACCTTGATAATGATTGTGAGCAACTTCTTTGTACACTTTACTTTGTTCAAATTTTAGTAAATATTGTAGTACTTATCAGTTTTATCTACTACTTTTCGATCTATATTTTTAGGATGTTTTGTTATCATCAAGTTTCTCTTAATTTATGGCTATAATTCCAGTGGAAATAAATTGGGGGAGATTGTTAGGAATATGTTGTGAACTTGATGATAAATTAAACAAAACACCTTAGTAGATTTAACTTAGTGAATTTTGTAGCACTCGACGGATGATCAAATATAGTCCCGACGGATGATTTAATATAGTCTTGACGGATGACAATTTGACATCCACCAGGTGTGTAGCTTATCTAACAAATAAGTATTGTAGCACATTTCTGCAAACAACTTTGTGTAGATTCTGTAGGAGTATATGAGTCATGTTGACTACTAGTGAATATGCAGAATAGGTTGATTAATTGTAAATATGAGATGTCTTGTAATTCCGTATAAGTTAAATGGAGTCAAGTGTCAAATAGCTACCGACGGATGATCAATAAAGCTACCCGACGGATGATCAACAAAGCTACCCGACGGATGACAAACATGTACCCGACGGATGATCAAATTCAAATATTTGTTGACAGTGACAACACAGTCACATGCGTTGGGTGTTTGCAAAAGGAATGTGGCAGCCTGTTAAGCAGGGATTTGAGAACAAAGAAGCATTACCATTTCCATGAAATTGTGAAGATATTCAAAGATGCTTAAATAGAGTAGTGAAGCAGCATGGAGTTAGACTATATATATTTTGTTTTATTATCCTGTCTTATTGTCATATAAACTTGGTGATATATAAAACAAGTATAGCTAGTAGAACATTCAACTAAGCAAACACATTTTAAAGAGAGATAGAAAATGCTGTACTTGTCAAGAATTTCTCTGTAGTTTATTTGTTCTACTTGTAAGCAGCTGTGAGCTATTCAAGCTTCACAAGGTTCTCATTCGATATATATATATATATATATATATATATATATATATATATATATATATATATATATATATCTGGTGGATACTTTCAAATCCACCAGAAAGTTTTAAAAACTTGTGTTTTTATTACTTTGTGTTTTGATTTACATAATTCTTTCATTCCGCACTCTGCAAATCAAACACTTATATATATATATATATCCAGTTAAAACAATTTTAAAATCTTGAAAAAGTAGCCAGAATTACATTCAACCCCCCTTCTGTAATTCTTGTTGTATTTCTAGGGAATAACAATAATATTTTGAGATTCAAGATAGTCCAAGCGGATAAGGATGTTGCGAAGATGTCTTCGAGGTACAAACTGAAGTTGAAGCAAGAAACCGAGTAGGTTTTGAAGGAGCTTCGTGAGGAAAGAAAGAAGGTAAAAATAATTTAGAAGGCTTGTAATGCTATTGTTGAAGCGGCTCGCCTGGAGAAGGAGAGCCTTGATAAAATAATTGTTGATCCAAACACCAAGCTTGAGGCCGCAACTTTTGACAAAACAGAACTTGAAACTGAGCAGTGAGCTGTTGACCAAAAGGTGTTCATGAAAAATTTTCTGCGCAAAGTTTTTAACTTTGATTGGTCCATTTTTGGTTAACCTCTTGGTTCATTATGCCGAAGAATCTCAAAGTGGAGATGGTTGAAGAGTCCAAAAAGAAGCAGGAAGAGACAGATCTCGCAAAGAAACGAGTCGGGGAAGCTACAAAAAAGCAAGTCGAGGATGCTGCCCGTGAGGCAAACAAATTATTGCGGCCACTAGCTTATCTTTATATTTTTATTTTTTTATTTGAAAAATAATGAACCAAGGAGGGTGGGCTTACTTTAAATCTCCACAAGTGTAATCAATTTTAACGTATTTGGGGTCGCTTTGCGACTGTTAACTTTTATGCTTATTTTAATCGCTTACCCAGATGTGTTGTTTTTTTTACATTATAGGTTATGTTCATGCGTTTAAGCTTCCTCATAGGTCGCTTATTATGTATGCTCCTCCTGGTGCCTTTTGCTTATTTTTGAATTTGTACAAGTAAACCCTTTAGCGGCCCCTTTCAGTCTTAGGGATCGCTTTTAGTAACTTCCTCAGCTTAAGCATACCAGTTTTGTCTGTGATCTTTTTAGGGATCTTATTGGCGATCATCATGAACTTTATTGGGCTCGCTATGGTGGCCTTGGTTGATATTTTTTTTAGTAAGAAACCTATCCAAAGCTCTTCCCATAGCAAGTTCCTCTTAATATCATGTCGCGACCTGCTTTCAACGAGTGCCCTTTGTAGATTCTCTTTTTAAGTATTATATATTTGAATATTGATGCTACGAGCTTGTAAGTGAGGTGAGGGCAATGCCTGCTTTGCTACTTACCCAAAACTTTATACACAACACGCAATAATTATTAATGATACGTAACAGAAAGACGAGGTTTAAAATTGACCAACAGGTAAACCATGCATTAATAATAGGGGTGGGGCCAAAAAAAGTCATTACATCTATAATACCTAGAGGGGGCGCCTATATAACCATTACTCCCCCAAGACTAAAGATGCATTTATTTATACTGAGTTTAGAATTTGAAAAACAATAAAATAGAAGCAATCAAGTGAAACGTGTCCACTGGTAATATTTTTTGAGATATTCTGCATTCCAAGCTCGCAGAATTAACTTGTCGTTCATATCAATAAAATGATAGGTTTCTTCCCAGAATACCGTCTTAACTTTGGAGGGCCCTTTCCAGTTGGCTCCAAAAACCGCGTGACCAGATATCTTGGTCATTAGCATTACTCGACGCATGACCAGTTCCCTCATACGTAGAGGGTGTGCTTCAACCTTTTCATTGTAATGGCGAGCGACTCTCTGACGATAAGTCATTAAACCGGCCTGAGAATCTTATTGTGTTTCCTCTAGCATGTCAAGATATAACCGATGGTTTGCCTCATTAGCCTGAGGGTCATAATGGTTTCTCATGAACGATCCTAGGACAACCTCAACGGTACCATAACCTCACACCCATATGTAAGAAAAATCGGGGTCTCACCAGCGGTACTGCGAGGGGTCGTGTTATATGACCAAAGTACCCTGGGAAATTATATGGGCCAATTTTCGTTGCTATCCTCCAACTTTGCTTTTAGAGTACGCTTGATGATTTTATTTATCACTTCAGTTTGCCTGTTACTCTGTGAATGGCTGACGGCCGAGAAACTCTTCTTGATTTTCAGATTTTTGAAAAAAATTCTCATCTCTTCGCTAGCGAATTGCATGAAATTATCGGAAATAAGTTGATAAGGAATTCTATAGCGACATACAATGGCCCTGTGGAAAAAATTCACAAATTTCTTAGCATTTATAGTAGCTAATGGTTCAGCCTCAACCCATTTTGTGAGATAGTCAAATACGACTACTACGTACTTGACGCCTCCTTTTTGCTTTCGGAAGCTCCCCTATCAAGTTAATTCCCCACATCGTAAATGGACATGGGCTAGTAAGTGAAGTGAGTTATGTCACAGGCATGTTATTAAACACCACATATCTTTGACATTTATCACAAGCCCTTGAAAATTCGAGGGCGTCTTTCTTCAAGGTAGGCAGTAATATCCCTGTCGCAGAATTTTTTGAGCAAGTGAGCTACCCCTTGAGTGATTGCCACATATTCCTTCATGAACTTCCTGCATAATATAGTTGCATTCCTCCCCTGAAACACATCATAACAGAGAAGTATTGAAGCCTCGTTTATATAATATATCATCGTAAATGACAAAGTGAGTCGCTTGATATTGAACTCTTCTAGATTCTTTCTTTTCAGACGGGAGATTCCCCATTTTTATGTACTCTAAGATAGCTGTCATCCAAACGGGCCCTGTGGTCGCTGTTACCATTACGAGGTTTTCAAGGATACTGGGAATTTTCTGAATTTTCAAAGAAATGATTCCCAACATGGTTATTTTATGTTGCGATCCAAGTTTTTCCAGAATATCTGCTCCTTAATTCTGGTCCCGAGGTATATGCTCAATTTTAACCTCGTTAAAAACCATACTGAGCCTTTGAGTGCATTTGAGATAAAGTTCAGTGCGACGTCCGCGAGCTTCCCACCCGCAACCAATGTGATGAGTCACTAGCATGGAGTCACTGTAAACATTGAGGTTTTTCACTTTCACCTCTAGAGCCATTTTGAGCCCAAGAATTAAGGGTTCGTATTCTGCGTGATTATCAGTAGCCTTAAAAGCAAAATGCACAGTGCTCTGTAGCTTGTGTCATTCATGTGTTATCAATTCGATACCGGCCCCTGATTCCACCAAAAAGCGGTAATCTGCGAATCACAGGATGTAGCATTTTCAGTTGGGATTGTTATCATGACTCGCACATCATTATCTAAATAAGGTGAAATTCTAGAATGAAGTCTGTCAGAGCCTGTCCCTTAAGTGCGACAAGTGGCTTATAATCCACATCAAATTAACTTAGTTTCACTGAACACTTGAGAAGCCGTCCTGACATTTTTGGTTTATGCATGATTTGCCTTAAAAGCTATAAATTTCGCACCTCGATCCTATGCACCTGAAAATAGGGCCTAAGCTTACGTGAGGCAAGAATGAGGGCATAAGCCAGTTTTTCCATGTTCGTGTACCAGGTCTCTGCATCCAACATTTTTTTGCTAACATAATAGACAGGGTATTGAACATTTTCCTCCCCGTGAACGAGAATCACAGTGATCGCGCATTCCAAGACCACTATATATATAATAAAGGTTTCTCCTTCCTTGAGTTTTGAAAGTAGCGGGGGCGTTCCAAGATGGTCCTTAATTTTTTGAAAGGCATCCTTGCACTCAAATTATGCTCACACCTTTCTGATTGCCTTAATAAATTCTTCGCACTTGTCCGAAGATTTAGAAACGAACTGATTTAGGGCCGCTATGCGCCCTGTTAGACTTTAAAACTCCTTGATGCTCCTTTGGGACCTCATTTCCATTAATGCTTTAATTTTTATGGGATTAGCTTCGATTCTCCAATAGTTAAGAATGAACCCCAGAAACTCGCTAGTCTCTACTCCAAAGACACATTTTTGTGGGTTTAACTTAGTCTTGTATTTTCTTAAAATTTAAAGCATTTTTGTGAGGTGGCCGATATGATCAATGGCGACCTTGGATTTGACTAGCATGTCATCTGCGTAGACCTCTATAATGTTACCTATATGATCAATAAACATCAGGTTGACGAGTCGCTAGTAGGTAGCTCCCACATTTAACAATCCAAAAGGGATGCCTATGTAACAATAGAGCCCTCGCTCAGTAATAAAGGAGGTATGTTCCTGATCGGGACCGTACATCAGAATCTGAATATATCCTGAATAAGCATCCATAAAACTGAGAAGTACGTGCCCTGCAGTCGCATCAACAAGCTGATCAATGCGTGGTAGTGAAAAGCTGTCCTTTGGGCATGCCTTATTGAGGTCAGTAAAGTCCACACAGGTTCGCCATTTCCCATTTGGATTTTTAACAAGAATGGGGTTTTCCAACCATATGAGATAAAAGGACTCACGTATGAGGCCCATTTTTAATAATCCATCAACCTTATCTTCAAAGGCTTCGACTCGTTCTCCACTGACACAATGCATCTTCTGGCGTACCCCCATTTTTCAATATCAACATTAAGCCTGTTGCATATTATCTTAGGATTAATTCCAACCATATCATTATGAGACCAAGCTAAGACATCGAGATTTGCCCTAAGAAAATCCGTGAGTTGTTCTCTAGTTCAATCGGCAGATTGGTGCCTAACTACACTACTTTCGAGGAGTTTGTTGGGTCTACAAGAATAGCAAGGATATCTTTTCTGGCCCCTATCCTTTCCACGTGCTCCGGGATGCGTGGATCTAAGTCCATGTCAGTATTACAAGCCTGACTAGACTCACCACTTTCTTCCTTTGTCATATCCAAGCTAAGATCCTTCATATTCCCTTCTATATCACTCTTTCTTGGAACCCAACTTCCGGTTACCCTAGAAGTGATTTGTGTGATTCCACCAAAAAAGTCAATCGAAGTGGTCATGGCCTTCCAAGTCCATTTCCCTTTTCGAGCTTGCAGTCTAGTCATCGTTGGATATTCATCTTCACTATTGACCTTTTCCACAATCCTTTCTTGTATGGTTTGAACAGGTTGCGAGGCTTCCAACATGATGACCCCCGGAACCTGTTCAACTTGTAAACCAAAATTTTCAAAGTACCCCTCTGGGGGTTCTTCTATGGAGATAATGTTTAAAACCTCTTTTTATTTTTTGGTGCCCTCTCCATCTTCCATTTCAACATCAGCGACCTTGGGGCCGTGATTTTTAGAGGCCGCCTTTAAAGCTTTATTGTAGCGATCTTGGGAATCATACTGAAGTCCCTTGACACATCCTACCCCCTGAGGAGTTGGGAATTTCATAGTGAGGGCATGTATTGAGGTTACTATTCGGAACATTATCAGGATTTACTTCCATTGATGGCATTGTATGCACATGGCTGGTCCACGACCGTGAATTCAGATACGTGGGTCACAATACATGGCTTCTCCCCGAGTGTAACGGGAAATTTAATGAGTCTCCTTACATTAATTGAATCCCTAGTGAAGGCATAAAGATGCCATGCATGTGATGCAAGGTTAGTGTCCAGAAAACCCATCTTTATGTACACGTCATAAGTGAGCACATCGGCTGCGCTGCCATTGTCAACGATGACCCTGTATGTATTATTTGTCCCAATATTGACTTTTAAAATTAGGGCATCAGTGTGGAGATCATGAACCCACATTATGTCCTCTATGGTGAACAGGATGTCAGCATCTTCTTCCCCTTGAAAGTGTTGGGGGCGCTTATCCAAACTAAAGACATTAGTCAAGGATAAACCCTTAGCTTCCCATACATATTTCTCCATAGCTTTGTTACTGTTACCTCCAATGTGGGGTTCTCCTATAATGAAATGTATGTTTCCCTTCTTGTTTCTCTTATAAGGGCCACATCACTTTTAGGTGGGGGACCTCATGATAACCGACGCCTCCCGTCTTATGCTTTTTTACCTCGCGAATAACCCTTTCTGTTAACTTGCCTTAATGAATAAGTTTTTCAATTTATTCTTTTAACTGTCGACAGTCCGACATCCCATGTCCAATTTGCTCATGGAATGTACAGTATTTTGAACTATCTCTTCTTCCTGTGTGATTTGGAGCTGCTGTATTTTTGAAGAGGCTTTTGTCATTGATCGCATTATATGCTCCACAGACGCCACAAGGGGCGTATAATTAGAATCACACATATCGCGTCCCTGGTATCTTGGAAGAAAACGTCCCCTAGGAGTGCGATCTTGTCTAGGACTAGGGGAGCGATCCCTCTTGTTATTTTTATTCTTTGCGCCCCCTTTCTTCAAACCTTGCATTGACTTTTCCAGCCATTGGAACGGCTCTGCCATGGCATAAAACTCATTGATGTTAGTGGGAGGCTTTTGTGCTACACATGCTTCCAGAACTTTGTCCCCTCTCTTAAGCCCACAATTAAGAAGTTTTTTACGGCATCACTGTTTGCCCCTTAACTTTCGGGACTTCAGAGTTGAACATGATAAAATACTCATAGAGTGTTTCTCCTTCCATTTGTCAGATGTTCACCAGCGTGGTCACCGGGGGCGCATAGAGCATGATGATTGGAATTGCTTGATGAATATGTCCGTGAACTGTTCCCATGAACTAATAATAACATGTGTTCCCAATTTTGAGAACTACTGTTGTGCGCTTCCCCTTAAGAATGCAGCCAAAATTCTACACCTTGCCTCCAAAGATACTTGATATACCTCCATTTCATTGTTAACATAAATCGAGTATGCGTCGGGATCCGTGTCCCCGCTAAAGGTCAAATTAAAGTTCGTTCTGAAACGGGGGGTAACAGAGTCGTCCTGATTGTATGAGTGAACGGGGAGAAGGTGCGCAAGGAATTGGGGGAATTTATCCTCGTCAATATTGTTAAGTAGCTTCCAGAGGTCTGAGATGTTCATATATCCCACTTTAACAGTTTTCTCTTCAGCTTGCGGCTCTTGTGGCTACGTTGGGGCCACACTTGATTGTTCATCTTTGCCCTGAGTTTAGGTCGCCTTTTTCTTGGAGGTGTGTTCCCTGTCCTCCTTTTTACGCTTCTCTGTATAACTTTAGTCTTAGGTCATGTGGCTAAGTTTGATTCCTTTTCTGTCAAACACACTAATAAATCGGGCCTCAAAGGAGGTCTGCTTCTGCGACCCTTCCTGTTGTTCAAGTTCGAGCATTTCTCGGGTTTCTCCCTCTGATTCCTTGTCAAAATCTCCAATTAGTTATTTCTTCAGTATACTTCCCTTTGCACCCTTGATGAGCTTTCCCTTCTTATTCTTCTTCCTTTCGGGGCTGTCGTATCCCTGCACCCCCATACACTTCTCCATTCCTTCCAAATAAGCCCCTGTGCTCTCCAGGTAACTGAAGACCATTTCCTCTCCAGTTGGAGGAGTGATGGGCGTCTCTTCGCCTGTTGGATCTTCTAAGTCTTAAAGATACGGGACTTTTGAAGAACCGGGTGGTGGAGGCCCCGTGATTAGAGGTACCTTGGGGTTGGGAATTTTCGTATAGCGATTTATCCTTGTCAAGGGTGTTTGAAGCCCTCCACTGGATGAGCCTCTAGAAGGATCATTTCTTCCACGACCGTTCCTTTCTTCAGGTGCTTATTATTGGTCATCTTTCTCCAAATTAATGATCGTTATCCTCCTTCAAGCGCCAGTTGTTATAGGGAGAATTTGGTATAACAATATTTTGGAGCTTATTGAAATCACATTGCAAAATATGAATATTTTTCTAAGCACATGAAGAATACGAAATGAATATTATGACTGATCTTGTTGATTGATTGCTCGAATATCAGAGAAAATACGTATCTTTTCTATAATGCAAACTGTTTCTCAACCTAAAATAAGAGGCATACTATTTATAAGGGTTTAAGACACATGTAGTTCTTGGAGAACAAGTCTCCTCTAGATGGGCTAAGGTTTCGTTCGGACCATCAAAGTTCAGGCCCATTAACCATGGTTTGAGCCCATTTTAGTCCCATAATTTGCATGGTGCGCGGATACCTCTGGCTTCGCACATGCAATCTTTATGGACCTCTGCACGTGCTATAACTCTATCATTATACTTATGCGACCTCTTTTAGAGGAGCTTATGTTATGAGCCTTTATCCTTATATAACAGCAATGCGCCCTTTTAAGAGCTAGCCTTGCTGATGTTCAATATACGCGAGGCGCTCTCATAGGAGCTTTGCCTGCGAGTCTTTAAGTTATTTTGATAGAGGAAGAGAGCGTCTTCAAATAGGTTTTCTATCTAAAATAATAATGACATTTTTAGTAATTATATTATCCCTGAGTCGCAGATGTGCCCCTGGTCCACATGAATCCTTTTTAAAGGCTTTGTATGATACTTAATTGGGCTCATATCTGCCATCATGATTATGCCCATTCTTACTTGACTTA
This sequence comes from Apium graveolens, assembly GCF_009905375.1. Classification (NCBI taxonomy): domain Eukaryota; kingdom Viridiplantae; phylum Streptophyta; class Magnoliopsida; order Apiales; family Apiaceae; genus Apium; species Apium graveolens. Next base: position 9,351,034 of record NC_133654.1, on the reverse strand, counting down.
TAATATAAAGTCCATTGGGCCTGTTTTGGACCCATGCCAAAAGCAGCCATAACACACATCAACGTGCCTGAAAAATTAATGAAAGGATAATTTGATTTTTTCACACATTTTTGCTTTAGTTATAAAAATGAGCTCTGAAAATAACATTTCTCTTTATAGAATTTAGTCAAAAATTGATTTAATCGACCAAATACTATTCTCGTGTATATGACTACTATTTTCTTGTTAAAATGATCAATTAAAAAGATCCCTCACTTCTTTAAAGAGAAAATCGTGAATGAATTGAAGTACATGGTATTAAATGGTTGTTATCCAAATTCAATAGGACAAGATTCAAATTTAAGAACAAAAAAATACAACTTCTTGCATATAATGTTTATTGCCCTATTGAAGTTTATTTGTTAAGTTTCTATTAATATGCAATATTAAGAGTTAGTATTAGAGAGTTAGTTAGAGTTGTCAAAACATCATTCTTGTAATATCTGGGATATGACGTGTAATTATTTTTATTAATAAATAAATATTATGTGATTATTATGTAAATTTTGGTGAATTATCTGTTGATTGGTATTTGTGTCTGGATGTTTAAATGTGATAAAATTTGAGAATTTTAATTTTTATATGTCCAAAATAAATTATAGATAATTTTAATATTTTTCTATTAATTTTTTATGTTGTTATTTGATTTTATAAATGATTTATGGATTTAATAAATTATTTTCCCAAGTAATTATAAAATATTTTGTATAAACAATAATCGTCCAACTTCAACCATTTTTACATTTTTACAACCAGGAAGTCTCGGGAAAACTCCTTCCTAACCTAATTAGATTATTCCGAGCATTTTCTGTTTTTTGACTTTTTCGATCTGGAGCACGGTTTTATCTGTGCGGGTCCCGACGCAATATTTTCGATACAATGTTCGTTTCGGTGAATCGATAAAACCCGTATTTTCGAAATACGGGATATTTTGATTAAATTATTATATTATCTTCTCGTAATTCGTGTAATCAAAGTGCTGAGACCAAGACTGGATTTACAAAAAGCCTGGTTTTGATAATTATCCTAAAACTGGTACCGAATTGGATCAAGTTCTGTTAATACTTAATGATTAAGTATTCTATTTTTTATATCCGGTATGATCCAACGGGGTACCAATATTTAGCAAATATAAATAGCCAATACAGTATCTTATCTGGTACAAATAAACACAAATAATCGGTAAAATTATATAATTCCCAGAGAAAAACCCTAGAATTCATCGTGTTCTTCATAATCAAACAATGATTCGAAGGCATTATCGAACTCCGATTTGAGCGTGCAAGTAGTCGAATTGAAGCTCTTGATGAGTACAATCAAGTTCTACAATCCATACCACTACAGAAACATCAAGTAATTTTCTGTTTATTTTATTTAATTAGAATTTATGTTATTTTGGGGGAGATTGTTGGGAATATGTTGAGAACTTAATGATAAGCTAAACAAAACACCTTAGTAGATTTAACTTAGTGAAATTTGTAGCACTCGACAGATGATAATATATAGTCCCGGTGGATGACAAGTATAGTCCCGATGGATGACAAATTGACATCCATCGAGTGAGTAGCTTATGTAACAGATAAGAACTGCAACACATTTCTACAAACAACATGTATTAGTCAAGTAGATTGCTTAGGGTTCTGTAAGTCATGTTGACTGCTAGATTGATATGCGGAATAGGTTGACTAATTGTAAATATGAGATGTCTTGTAATTTTGTATAAGTGAAATAGAGTCAAGTGGCAAATAGACTCCCGACGGATGATCTACAAGACTCCCGACGGATGATCAACAAAGCTCCCGACGGATGACAAGCATAGTCCCGACGGATGATCCAATTCAAATAGCTGTTGACAGTGACAACACAGTCACATGCGTTGGGTGTTTATAAAAGGAACGTGACAGCCTGTTAAGCAGGAATTTGAGAACAAAGAAGCATTACCATTTCCATGCAATTGTGAAGATATTCAAAGATGCTGGAATAAAGTAGTGAAGCAGCATGGAGTTAGACTAGATATGTTTTTTTTATTATCTTGTATTATTATCATGTAAACTTGGTGATATATATAAACCAAGTTTAGCAAGTAGAAAAATTAACTAATCAAGCTCATTCTCAGAGAAACATATTAAGCTATATTCAGTAAGCATTTCTCTTTAGTTTAGTTGTTCAAACTTGTAAGTAAATGTGAGCTATTCAAAGCTTCACAGAGTTCTCAATTTGATATATATATATATATATATATATATATATATATCTGGTGGATATTTTTAAATCCACCAGAAAGTTTAAAAGCTTGTGTTTTTATCACTTAGTATTTTGATTTCTATCACTCTTTTATTCCGCACCATTGCTAATCAAACACTGTTATATTTATCAAGTTAGAACATTCTTAAATTTGAAAAAGTAGTCAGAATTACATTCAATTCCCCTTCTGTAATTCTTGTTGTATTGTTAGGGAATAACAACTATCTTATTAAGGTATCATATGCCTATATGTTTATTGTTAGACTGTTTTGGTTATAACTTGCAATCCGTAAATCGGATTTGGGTGAAACGAAGGATAGATAAAAGCTTATGACATCTAGGTGACGACTAGAATGATATAAGATTGAATATTGATAGATATTTATGATGCCTAGCAGAGTAAGCGAGATGTAGAAAAAGAAAGTAGATGATTAGAAAAGAGAACCGATGCATAGAAAAGAAAGCAAATGATCAGTGACGAGACATAGAGAAAGTAGACAAGTGATTATTTAATAGAATCGTTAGACGAGTGCAAGTGAAGTTGGAATCATTTATGATAAGGTAAGTACTTCTGAACCTTTCTTGAGATATATTTCAAGTATTTCTGAACTTTCTCGTAACATGTTGCTAGTATACAAAGTAATCCTGTTTTATATTGTAAGTGCTTCAAAATATTCAACTTTGAACCCTGATCACATCATTTGATCTTTGAGCGATAAGCCTTATTCTTTGTAAACCTTCGATTGTTGATTTCCCAGAGATTAAACCATATAACTACGATACCACCCCACAAATACATATACACCATATACCAAACACTGAAACATAATTACTTGAACATAAAGAAATTTATATACCCTATAATACCTTATGACATCAAAGATCTACACCTTGTATAATCATTGAACCATTGTTCATCTTATACCTGATTCTTCAACTGGCTTGGAGTCGTTCTTCACATATATACATTGATAAACCCTGGTGATATTAATGAATTGCTTTATACTCTAAGATAAATGTTTTATCAATGCTAATCATGATTCTGTTTTATTGAATTACCATGTTTATCATATTGAATTATTTTAGAATTGGATAGTTTTCTTTCTGTGGACCAGATTCGTGGTCGAATTAGGCCAATGTGTGCCTTGGATCCAGTTTATAGAGCAGATTCGTGTGCCTTGCTCGGGGTTAGTGCGTGACTGATCAGCAGCCTAACCTTGATTTTCAAATTTAAAATGAATATCCAATTCTAATGATTGTTTGACAAGAAACTTGATTCCTTTGAATCATTTCAATTTATCATTATTTAATCTCAGTTATTGTTATTATGGCTTGCTGAGCTAGTAAGCTCACTCTTGCGAATCTGTTTATGTATTATATAGTTAAAAAGGAAAAGGTTGATAGCGAGGTTTCCCAGTCTAGTGTGCAAGCTAGGATTCCAGGTTGAGTTGGATCGAGCTAGAAGGAGCTTTATATTGTAGTTGAATTATGCAAGATTGTAAGAATAATTTCATTATCAGTTGTAAGTTAAACTAATTGGGATTTGGTACGTTGTAATAAAAGTTTAGGTTGTGGCTTGTTTTCATACTTTAACCTGTTGCGATCCGTGGTTGTGTAAAGAAGGGTCATTGCTTAAAATATTTTATATACGGGTTTAGATATTGTATGTGTGTTGTGAACCCCAAACTTCTGACCCAGGTTTGGAGGGCGTCATAGGTTGGTATCAGAGCTACAGGTTATAAGTCACTGAAACAAGCCTAGATTGTCGGGGTTGGGTAAAGGGTTAAGATTAAGAATAAGAAATAGAAAGATAGGACGTCGTGAGGTTGAGTGATTTTATGTAGTAGGTTTTCGGTACGATTCGTGTTGCGATTCGAGATTCTTATCTTGCAATGTGATTTCCAGATAATGGCAATGGCAGATCCTATTTTCCTTATATCATCTGATCATTCAGAGCCTTCTGTTCGAGGACCCTCATCTCCATCCTGATTTGATTCACACCTCGTTCCTCCACCAGTATTAGCTGTATTACCTCCTGTTGTGATAGTTGCACCTCTTCAAGCTATTCTTTCACCCTCTATTGTAAGGCCACCTATTGGAGGACCCCCCCCAATTTGATGATTCTGGTTTCACTAGACATTCAACTGTGAGTGCAACTTTTTAGTTTACCCCACATTTTATTCCATACCATCAGTTTAAGACCTGTCTTATGGAGCAACAACACCTACGAGGATGGATTCGAGAGTTACAACGTATGGTGAGTGCATGAGATATTAAGAAAGGTGAGAAGAAACCTAGATAGAAGATTCATGTGTTCTGGAGGATAGCTGCTACCAGGTTATATGGAGCCACTAGTGAGTATGCCATCCATTATTTGCTTATGGAGTGGACTAGATGGGTTTTAAAAGGAATTTGAGAAGATTAGAGATCCAAAGTTTTCTTGGAATTAGATGATGGTGTTATGATGAATATGATATGAATAGTAGCAATGTGATGTGATATCAGCACACTTTATTTTATAGAATAGATTTGTTGCCTGTTAAATAGACTTGGTTTAATTAGCAATAGCATAAATGATGATGAGCATGTTACCAGTATGAAAACCTTGAAGTGAAGTTATGAATAAGATAATATGCAATGATAACTAAAGTTTTCATCGAATAATACAAACAAGATAGACCCAATATGGGGCAGAAGATAGAGTGAAGTGAATGGACCTTTGTGTGATTGTTTCTTTAATTGGTACCTTGTTATGCTTAAGGAGGACAACAACCAACTCATATAGTAATGACGACCAGATGTGCGATTTTTAAAATTTTTAAACAAGCTTTCGAAAGAGATTTTCTTAACAAAATTTCCAAAAGCCCTTTGAATAAAATAAGTTTTAAAAATTGGTTGTCAAGTTACTACTTGAGTTTTTTGTTTGTTATAAGACCCAGATTACTTAGAAAATACGTGTTCCAGAAATTAGTATGGTTAATTCAGAGGGCCAAGTGGACCCGCTATTATGATGAAGTTTCGATTGTTCCTAACAGAAGAGTGCAAATTTTGTTTGATAAGGTTAACAACAGAATCGGCGTGCGGAGAAACTATTTATCCAATTTCTGAGACTATTAGAGTTCAAAGAATTCATTGATTTAAAAGAAGCCCGAGTTGATCGAAGAAGATTGAGAAGATTTCCATACTTTTCTAGAGGAAGAACATTATTAGCGAAAGAGTCGAGATGTTAAATGACTAGTGGTTATTCTAAGCCGCATAGATGAAATTTGAAGTTATGATTGTAAATACTTTATGAACGCAATTATGGTCTGTTAGATATATTTAATAATGTCATGTCTAATATGATTTATGTTTACTTTTCAGATCTTACTTAAACAGGACAAATCAGTACCTAACTGAAATCGGCACTTATACTGAAGTCAGAACTTAAGTCATCAGTACTTAAGGTTCAGGAGATATTTATCAGAAGATAATATCAGGACTTAAAGGAAATATTCAGATAAGGAAGGCAGCTGATTTACAGGAAGAGAAGATCTGGACAAACTAAGAAGAGATATGCATGAAGAAGGAATTCCGTGAAGAATGGAATACTTGGAAGAAAAGATATCTGATTGATATATTTTTGGAAGCAGAATTATATTCCATATCAATTAGCGATTATCTTGTAACTGTGTAGTATATAAACACAGACATAGGGTTTACACTATAAGTGTTATCATTATCGAGAAGATTATTCATTGTAACCCTAGCAGCTCTCATGATATTTGTTCATCACTGAGAGAGGACAGTTCCATACTGTAACAGAGTTTATTGTTTTGAATAAAGTTTGTTTTCTGTTACTTGAGTTATTAGATTTCGATTTGATTGTGCTATATACTGTATTCACCCCCCTCTACAGTGTGTGTGACCTAACAAGTGGTATCAGAGCCTATCTGTTAACACACAAACAGTTTAAGATCCAAAAACAATCATGTCTGAAGTAGAAACTCCAACTAAGCCCACCAAAACTGAAGAACCTCCAAAGACACAAATCCATAGCCGATATGAGGCTATTAGAGTTCCCATATTGAGACCATCTGAATATCCCATATGGAAGGTGAGGATGACCATGTTTCTGGAAGCTACAGATCCAGAATATCTTGATAGAATCAAGGAAGGGCCTCACAAACCAACCAAGCTCGCTGTTGTAGTTGCAGGTGAAGCAGCAAAATCAGTACCAAAGGAGAAGAGTGACTACACTGCTGAAGATATCGCATCAATTGCTAAGGATGCTAAGGTACGACACTTACTGCATAGTGTCATTGATAATGTAATGTCAAACAGGGTAATAAACTGCAAGACTACAAAGGAGATATGGGATGCCTTGGAAACAAGATGTCAGGGAACTGATACGATTAAGAAGAACAGGAAGACAATACTCACTCAAGAGTATGAACACTTTGACTCAAAGGCTAATGAGTCATTGACTGATTTATATGATAGATTTGTCAAACTCTTGAATGATTTGTCACTGGTCGATAAGGAGTATGATCTTGAAGATTCAAACCTTAAATTCCTGTTGGCTCTTCCTGAAAGCTGGGATTTGAAGGCAACAACAATAAGAGACAAATATAATCTTGATGAAACAACTCTTGATGAAATTTATGGGATGCTCAAGACTCATGAACTTGAGATGGAACAAAGAAGCAAGAGGAAAGGAGGAAAGTCAAGAACAGTTGCTCTTAAGGCTGAAGAAGAATCCCCCAATACAGCTACCTCAAGGAAAGGCAAGGGTAAAGCGCTCTTCACAAAGTCTGATACTGAGTCATCAAGTTATGATAGTGATGGTGACTCAGAATCTGAAAGCTTGCTTGAGACGGATGCTGATGAAGAGATGATGAAGCTGTGTGCCACTATGGTGAAAGGAATCACAAAGATTGCATACAGGAAGTTCAGGAAGGGAAAGAAGTTTTCCAGGAAAGGTGCAAGTTCTGATAAGAAGAATTTCAGAAAATCTGAGGGCAAAGGAGGAAAGTCTGACAGAGGAGATTATACAAATGTTAAATGCTATAACTGTGGTGAGAAAGGCCACATATCTCCTGATTGCAAGAAAGTGAAGAGTGACAAAGGCAAGGATCTTGTCATAAAGAACAAAAGCTGGACAGACACCTCAGATTCTGAAAGTGAGGAGAATTATGCCTGGATGGCAAATGCTGATATGGAAAGTGCTGAAAGCAGTCCTGAAGCTGCTGAGTTAAAGGTACCTCAAACTACTTATGCCTTTCATACTGATGATATTAATGAGTTAAGAAGATATCTTAAAACCATGTTCATTAGCTATAGAGATCAAACTTTAACATGTGAAAGATTAACTTCTAAAAATCTTGCTTGCAAAAAGAGGAATTATTATTTAGAAAAAAGTTAGTCATGTTCCATCAAACTCAGAAAGATAGAGATGATGCTTTCTATGTAAGGGATGAATTACTTAAAATGAATGAATCTTTAAAGCTGAGTTAGAAAAGGAAAGAGAGATTATCAGGACTTGGACTAACTCTGGCAGAACAACTCAGAATTTGTTAAGTAGTGAAAACTGGAAATAGGGCTTAGGTTATGGAGAGGATAAGAATGATAAAGGAAATGTAGATATTAAGCCTATAGTTGTTAAATAAAAGCCAAAGTTAAAACCTATTAAGTTTGTAGCTGTAAAGTCTGATACTGAGAAATCAGAAGTTAAAAAGGAATTAACTTCTGACAAACTAAAACAGGAAAAGACAACTGAAGTAAATGTAGGCTTAATAAAAAAGAAGCAGCTTAAGCATAAGCTGAAAGATGTTAAGAATGCAAACAAGGTAAAATCACCTAGGAAAAATAGGAATGGAAAGGAAGGTGTGAATAAAAGCAATGATTATAAGCCTGTTCCTGATGCTTCTATAGAAAAACATGTCATAACTGTGGAAGTTCTAACCATCTGGCTTCTTTTTGCAGGAAGAATAAGAATATAAACTCCTTACCTTCAAAATCAGGAGTTAAGAGTCAGTCTGTTAGATATAAGCCACAAAATCCTTGTTTTCATTGTGGTAGTTTATGGCATTCCATTTATACTTGTAAGGAATATCATAGTTTGTACTATGATTATTATCAAATAAAACCTTCTTTAAAGAAAGTTAGCATTGTTCCTTCTAGTGTAAGTTCTGATTCAAAGTCTGATAGTGTAAATTCTAATAAGAAAAATGTTAACATAAACTCTAATGCTAAATCTGCTGCAAATGTTAACAAACTTAATAAGGCCAAAGGATCCAAACAAGTCTGGGTCCTTAAAACTAATCATTAGTGGTCTTTGTGATTGCAGGGCAACAGGATAAACATCCTAGTTCTGGACAGTGGATGTTCAGGACATATGACTGGAAATAAAGCCCTCCTATCAGACTTTGTGGAGAAGGCTGACCCAAGTGTTTCTTATGGAGATGGCAACATTGGAAAAACTTTGGGATATGGCAATATCAATCTTGGGAATGTCATCATTAAATTAGTAGCTCTGGTCTCAGGACTTAAACACAATCTGCTGAGTGTTAGTCAAATCTGTGACAGAGGTTATCATGTGGATTTCTTTGAAGAACACTGTGAAGTTATTAGCAAATCTATAGGCAAAGATGTTCTAAAAGGATACAGGCATGGTAACATCTATGAAGCCAAGCTTTCAACAAGTACTGATGGCTCTACAATCTGTCTGATGAGTAGAGCATTAATTGAAGAAAGCTGGAACTGGCACAAGAAACTCTCTCATTTAAATTTCAACAATATAAATGAACTAGTCAAGAAAGATCTTGTGAGAGGACTGCCAAAGTCAGTATTTGCTCCTGATGGCCTTTGTGATTCTTGTCAGAAGGCTAAACAAAGGAAATCCTCATTCAAGAGCAAGACTGAATCATCAATTCTTGAGCCTTATCACCTACTACATGTTGATCTATATGGTCCAGTAAATGTCATGTCTATTGCAAAGAAAAAATATGCTATGGTCATAGTGGATGAGTTCACCAGATACACATGGGTGTATTTCTTGCACACAAAAAGTGAAACTGCATCTTTCTTGATTGATCATGTCAAGCAATTGGATGAATTGGTCAAAGATTCAGTGAAGAAAATAAGAAGTGATAATGGTACTGAGTTCAAGAATTTGATAATGGAAGAGTTCTGCAAAAACCACGGAATCAAGCAGGAATTTTCTGCTCCTAGAACTCCACAGCAAAATGGAGTTGTTGAAAGAAAGAATAGAACTCTCATTGAAGCTGCACGTACAATGCTTGATGAAGCAAAGCTTCCAACCTATTTCTGGGCTGAAGCTGTGCAGACTGCTTGTTTTACTCCAGATGCAACACTCATTAACAAGCAAGGAAAGACACCATATGAGATGGTGAAGAAAAAGAAGCCAAATCTGAAGTATTTTCATGTATTTGGATGCAAATGTTTTATTCTTAAGACTCACCCTGAACAACTATCCAAATTTGATCTAAAAGCTGATGAAAGAATCTTTGTTGGATATCCACTTTCCACAAAAGCCTTTAGAGTCTATAACTTGAGAACAAGAGTGGTCATGGAATCTATCAATGTCTCTTTTAATGATAAGAAGATTACTGGACTTGAAGATTTCAATGATCATGATTAGCCGAGATTTGAAAATGAAGACTTAAATTCTGATACTAAAAATCCTGATAGTCTAAATCCTGATACTGCAAACTCTGATGGATTAAACTCTGATGTTATTAAAACTGTGGTGACTACACCAAAGGAAGATGCACCTATGCAGGGGAGCATACTCAAGATACAACCACATCTCAAGAAGCATCAGAACATACATCTGGCTCTTCAAGTTCTGATTCGTCAAGTTCTGATAAGCCAAGTTCTGATAATTCTGAAAACTTAAATTCTGAAGAATCCAACTGAGAGAGCATAGTTTCAGGGGGAGCATCAGAAAATGTTGATGAAGATAGCATGTATCATGGGGGAGCATCTAGTTCTAGAGAAAACCTTCCATCTGCAAGGAAGTGGACTAAATTACATACACCTGACTTAATAATTGGAAATCCCGATACAGGTGTCAGAACTAGAACAACTACTTCAAGTGAATGTCTTTACAATTCTTTTCTTTCTCAGACTGAACCAAAGAAAGTGGAAGAAGCTCTTCAAGATGCTGATTGGGTGCGAGCAATGCAGGAAGAGTTAAATGAATTTGAAAGAAACAAAGTCTGGACCCTAGTGCCAAGACCAAAGAACAGATCTGTTGTTGGTACAAAGTGGATATTCAGAAACAAAACTGATAGTGATGGCATAATTACAAGAAATAGGGCAAGGTTGGTTGTAAAAGGATATTCTCAACAGGAGGGAATTGATTATGATGAAACATTTGCACCAGTTGCTAGATTGGAAGCCATAAGGATATTTTTGGCTTATGCTGCTCACAAAAAGTTTACTGTCTTTCAAATGGATGTGAAAAGTGCTTTTCTCAATGGAGAATTGGAGGAGGAAGTATATGTTGAACAACCTCCAGGCTTTGTAGATCCCAAATATCCTAATCATGTCTACAGGCTTGATAAAGCACTTTATGGCCTTAAGCAAGCTCCAAGAGCATGGTATGAGACTTTAGCTCAGTTTCTTTTGGAAAGTGGATTTAACAGAGGAACTATAGACAAAACACTGTTCTACCTCAACCATGAAAAGGACTTACTTCTGGTTCAGATATATGTTGATGATATCATCTTTGGTTCTACAAATGACAGACTTGGTAAGAAGTTTGCCAAACTGATGCAGTCAAGATATCAAATGAGTATGATGGGGGAACTTAGCTATTTTCCGGGCCTTCAAGGCAAGCAGAATGAAGAAGGCACTTTCATTTGTCAAACCAAGTACACCAGAAATTTGCTGAAGAAATTTGGAATGCAAGATTGTTCAAGTGCATCCACTCCCATGGCCACTGCAACAAAACTGGATAAGGATACTGGTAAATCAGTAGATATTACTGATTACAGAGGTATGATTGGCTCTCTACTCTATCTAACTGCTAGTAGACCTGATATCATGTATGCTACCTATCTTTGTGCAAGATTTCAAGCAGATCCAAGAGAACCTCACTTAACAGCTGTGAAAAGAATTTTCAAGTTTCTTAAGGGAACAGCTGATCTAGGATTTTGGTATCCCAGAGAATCAGATTTTAAACTAATAGGTTACTCAGATGCAGTTTTTGCAGGTTGCAAAATTGACAGGAAAAGCACAAGTGGAAGCTGCCAATTTCTTGGAGGCAGATTGGTTTCTTGGTTTAGCAAGAAACAAAAGTCAATTTCCACATCAACTGCAAAAGCAGAATACATTGCTGCAGGAAGCTGTTGTGCACGGATTCTTTGGATGAAGAATCAGTTACTTAATTATGGGTTAACATATTTTAAAATCCCTATTTACTGTGATAATCAAAGTGATATTGCTATGACAGGTGATCCAGTTCAACACTCAATGACAAAGCACATCAACATTAGGTACCACTTCATAAGGGAACATGTGGATGAAGGTACAGTGGAATTGCACTTTGTACCAACAGATTAACAACTAGCAGATATCTTCACAAAACCACTGTGTGAATCTACTTTTACAAGATTGGTAAATGAACTTGGAATGGTTTCAGGTTCTTTCTCTAAATCTGTTTAATTTTGTTCTGATGCATCGGACTTTATGATCAGTATTTATAGAAATTACTATCTTTGTGTATTATGTGCTTAATTGAAAATTGCTTAAGTACTGATTGTTGTCTGATGTGAATTTCTAAACTCTGATAGTGAACTGACTGATTCCGTGACTATTCAATCCTATGAGGATAACTATGCTAGATGCTGACTTAGTAGTCTTTAATATACTAGAGATCCCACGTTAGAAGTAATTATTTATGTGAAAATCTATTGACACAAGCAAATTCTGATATTGAGCTTAGTTAAGTTTACTTTGTCTATCTTACTACTAAGTCAAAAACTAGAATAATGCTTCTCATCTATTAAGTTCTGATGTTAGTAAATCTGTTGAATGTACTACGTGCTGATAAACCTCACTCATCAAAAGAAACAAGGAATAAAAATCAGGTACTCCTTTGAGATCTAGAGTAAAAATGCGGAAGGGACGACCCAAGTGCATTGCTGGTATTAAGTAATATGCATCAGAAAAGCAAATAATTATTTTTCTTGGTAACATTTCACACTCTATGATTACTGGAGAAATACTCTGATAAAAGCATAAACTTTGATAAGCAGTCGTGACTCACTTACACTGAGAAGCCACTGTAAAATGGAATTCAAAAGATGCATAAAATAAGCACAACAACAGTTGAGGTGGACTCATGCATGAACTCATTAAAAAGTAGGCTTCAGAATAATGACAGATTTTAAGTAAAGTTCTAAGTTATGCCTTATTTCTAAGATGTACCGAAGTGAATCAGACTTTACTCTTTGTCTGATATTTTGCTTAATGCACACACTTAAACTCCATATGAATGATGAAAATTACTGTGGCGTTCAATGTTGTTTTAGATGAACCGTTTATATGTCAAATTGTATAAATTCTGAGGACAAGTTCTAATGGAAGTTCTGATGATTAAGTTCTGAAGAATCAACATCAGAATTTGTGGGAAGAATTACGGAGATAGGCATTCACTTTTTAAGTTAAGAAATCATGTTCTGATGACTGTTAAGTTCTGATATAAGTCTAAGTGCTGATATTAAATTCTGATTCTTTACTTGACTTATTTGTGGTTAAAATCTGCAACAGTCTTATTTTAATTCAGAATATGTTTGGGTGGAATATTAACAGTCAATATAATTAGGGTTAGTGGAATACGTACATGCACATTAATATTTACTTGTTTCTTGTGCACATTAAACCCTGTTTTACACTTCCAATTACTGTTTTTCTTCTTCCCAGTCTAGGGAGATGAGGTAGAATTATTTCTACCTGTCCGCATTAAATTATCCTCGCGTCTCCTGACATTCTATTGCCTATATAAACCATCACCTCACATCAGCCTACACATCATTTCTTTTCTCACATACTCACTCTCTTTTCCTTCATACCAACATAATCATGGTTAACTACAATATGTTTTTAAACTATGAGACCTTCAACATGGAGTTGAGCCGTGAGGACTGGCAGCAGGAATGACACGTAACTGTCATTCCTGATGAGATTTGGGACTCGGTTCCCCAGGAGGTTCTCACACACCTCCTGTTCTTTTACATGGACTACCATCTCCATCTGGAGCGATTGGAAGAAGAAAGGGTGGAAGCTCTCCGCCAACAAGAGCGAATCATTCAACTCGCTATTCTTTTCGTCGAGAGTCGGAAGAAGAAATAATTTGTTTTCTTCTTCCTGGTTTTCTTCATCGTCAGCTTTGTCCGGCTTCTTAGCTAAGGATAAAAGTTGTTGATGTTAGGTTTAGTAGATTAGGACAGTCTTGTAATGTTCTGATGTAAATTTCAATTTCATGAATGTATTCTCTTAATATATTAATGGAATTTTATATTTTTGCAAGATTTTATCTCTGAGATGTTTGCAATTCTACTGCATTTTTAAATCCTGATATATCCATATTCTGATGACCATTTTAATTGCTGATATAAATTAAGTAAAAGAGAGAGAAGATTATACAATCTTTTATTTACTTTTAAACTTTATCTCTCTTTCTTTACTTTTACTCTCTCTCATCTCCTGACGTTGGTTTTCATACAGACATTTTATCAAACACCTTACAGGCAACCTTAATTCTCAATTTTTCTCACGACACCTAAGGATTTGATCATAGATGGAGCCAAGTTCGTTCCCAACAACTATGCTGCAATCTTAAACCATGATAAAGCTCCATCTGAGTTGCATTTTATGCAAGATCTTCTTGCACACAGTGAAATTGGGTATGCATTGACCCAACCTTCAGTCTTTTCAAGCCAACAAGTTCTGACATTTTGGCGGACTGGGCATTTTGATACTGGTGGTGCAACTGGTACTCCCAGCATTGTTTTTGAAGTCAATGATGATGAGCATGTGGTAACTCCTGGAACAGTTCGCAAGGCTTTACATTTACCAAAAGGCTGCATTTTCTCAACACCGGAGGAACCAGTTCTACAGCAGCTCATGGCCAATTTGGGATATGAGCAGAGTTTGGCTAAGTTTGGACAGTTGAAACGAGCACATATCAGAAAGGAATGGAGCTTTTTCTTCGACTGCATCACTAAAACCTTCGGGAATAAGTGTTCCAACTTTGATGCCATTCCAATAATGAGTCAGCACATCGGGTATGCTATTATTAACCAAACTCATTTTGATTTTGCAAGTGCTGTGCTAGGTTTTATAGGGGATAGGATGATAGAGGATAGGAATGTTGTCTACTTTGCTAGATTCTGTCAGCTTATATATAATTTCTATTGTGCTGATGAACCCCAACCTACCACTGACTTATTTCCACCATTTAAACTTGCAAAACGGGCTTTTAATGACTTGGTAAATGCTGACCTTAAGAAAACGGTGGTTAGACCTTTACAGATTTCTCAGTCTGTAAAACAGATCCTGGTAAATGCTGATCCTCAAACCTATAGATCTGTTTATCCTGATGTACAACCTATTACCACATCCCAAACACCACACCAACCATCAGAACGTACCACACATACATCTATACCTCAACCCTCTCTCAGAACATATCTCAAAACGTATCTCACACCTTCACAGACAGCTCAACCTTCATCCTCAGCACCTATTGTGAAGCCTTCATCTTTCAAGCCTAAGAGGACAAAGACTGTTCCTCAAACACCACAGAAGAGAAGGAGGATTGTTCTGAGAGATGAGTCAGACAGTGAGGAACAGGTCTCTGCATCAGAACCTGTTGTTAAAGAAGCTGAGAAGGTCCCTTCTCAGAAGGATTCTGGAATTGGGGGATCTAAGCTTCTCAAAAGGCTTAGAAGAATGACTTATGCTAAACCTCCCAAGGAATCTCCACCTTTAAAGGGATACAAGAAACAGAGAGCTAAAAGGCCAGCTTCAGATGATAAGGAAGCAGCAGCTAAGGAAGGAGATCAGGAATCTCTGATCTCAAAAGAACCAGAATTTGCTGAAGCTACTGCATCTCCCTCTTCATTGTCCCCAACTCAGGAAACTGCTACAGATAAGGCAAATACACCATCTGTGTCTCCTGTACATGAATCTGTATCTCCTGTAGAACCAGGCACAAGTGCTGAAATTGATATTCACAACCTGGTTGTGCCTGAGGTTCTCTACTTAGAAGCTCCAACAACAATTAATCCATCAACACCTTTTCCAGATGCTACTCAAACTCCAGAATTGTCTACAACACCTTCTCTGCATCTAGATGTTGACGATCAGAATATAGGTGAGCATCAGGATATGGCTGTTGATCAGAACTTGGAAACAGATCAGCACTTAGAGGATGATGCTGAAGCCTCAATTGCTTCTCATACTGTTGTTTTATCAGAAGATGCTGATTCCGTTAGTTCTGATGCTTCAAATGCTGATACTACTGGTGATGCTGCTATTAATGCAGATGCTGATGAAGCTGGTCCTTCAGGACATGCATCTCAACAAACTGTTCATAAATCTGAACTAGTTAAGAAGATTGTTACAAGAACAGCACCAGTACCCTAGAGTGAAACTCCTAGAGGACAGGAGTGGACTAAGGAATGGAACTCAGTTACCTTTGTTCCATCTGAAAAGATTCTTGCTGAGCACTTGGCAAAAGCTGATGAGATGTTCATTAATGATGATTTCAAGACACAGCTTCGGGTCACTACATTGAGTACTAGACATCTGCAAGGTCTCCATTCAATAACTCATGCAGAGTTACATAAAATTCAGGAAGAATTGCTCAAGCAAGAAACGACTCAGAAAATTGATAAGAAAAAAATCTTTCAACCTACCTTTGACAGAGTTGCTTACATTGAGAAGACCCAAGAGAAGCAACAGTCTCAGATTGATGATATTTTGAAAAATCAAGCTTCTCAGCAATCTCAACTCGATGAAATCCAAGCCTTAGTAGAGTTGCTTGTCTCTCTTCTCTTACCTGCTGATGCCAAAAAGGGGGAGAAAGTAATTAAGTCCAAATGCAAAACAGTTAAGACACTGAAGGGGAAAGATGATGAAAAAGATGACCAGGGAAACTCTGGAATGGGTGGAGGTCATGGTCAAGGTAGAAGTTTCGCATCAAGAAGAGCTGAAATTACAAGTCAAAGGACAAGTTCTGATACTGGAAAAAGAATTACTTCTGATACTGGTAAAAGGATAAGTTCTGATGAACTTTTGGATCTTGATGAAGAAATATCAAGACAGTTATTTCTGAAAGAAAATCCAGGAATGGACTTGGAAAGTCTGATGGAAGAAGAAGCTAGACTTAAGTCAGAAAAAGTCAATTCTAAATCTGAAGCTTCTGTTGGTAAAAAGAAACTTCCAAAGGCCAAAGGCATTGTGATAAAAGAAAGAACAAATACTGAAGTAACCAAGGCTAAATCACAATTGCAGATAGATCCAAGGTCCAAGGGCAAAGAGAAAGTTGGTGAACCTATCAAGGTTTATGTGTCTCCTGTGGATGAAGAAATTACTGTTGAAGATGCTGATCTTGCTCTAACTTCAAGAAAAATTTCTAAGACAACCTCTGACATGACTCAAGTTGTTCAGAGTAAAGATATAGTTAGTTCTGATATCTCAAAGAAGCAAGTAACCTCTTACATAGCTCAAGTTAACTTGATATCAGAAGATAAATCAAAGGAAACCTCTGACATTGCTCATGTTAAACCTTCAAAGATACTCCTACCAGGATTCACCAAATCCAAACAGACTCAACCTTTGAAGACTGCTGTAAGTGGTTTTGAAGCAAGAGTGGTTACTGGAAAGGAAGCAAGAGATAAATCTGGATTGGGTAGTGCTGATGAAAGAAGAATACAGAACACAACCAATGATCCAACTTCCTTAAGTGAACCAGGTATTGGAGCAACTCCTGAAAGATTGAATCAACTAGAATCTGAACAGATGGTTTACCATACCTACTTGAAAGAACACATCTTGTTGTACTTCATGACAGATGGTAGGGTTTATCATATAAGGGAAAATGCCATTTCACTGAAGTATTTTGAAGAATTGGAATATGTATTATACTTACTTCAAGTGAATGACAAAATAACAGAAAGTGCTGCAAACTTTTTGAAGAGTCAAATTCAGAAACAGAAAAGGCTTTATTCTGTTAAGTATGACAGCACATATCTTCCAAAGTACATAGATCACAAGGGTGATATTGTTGAGATGAAGCCTAACTCTGCTAAGATTATAACTACCTTTATGGGTTACAAGGCTGTGGAATTCAATCTTGAGTCTGACAAGACATATTTGATCAGACTGGATCAGGACATAAGGAAAGCTAAAATTAATGATCTCAGGGCTGCAATCTTTCAAACTGGTGAAGATTCTGCAGAACTTAAAGATGCTAAAAGGAGGATGATTGATGAACTCAGATATGCTGAGAGATGTTTTTTAAAGAACTATCTCAGAACAACTCCTGACATCAGAGAGATCAGAAAGTGAAGCCAAGTCAAGATCTACAACTGCTCAAATTCTGATATGAATACAGACTGAAGTTGTTATCAGAAGTTAAAGTTGGTAAAGCTTTAAGGACTGTAAGTTGTAGTTATTTAGTCAAATTCTCATACATTTGTACTTAATGTTTTTGACATCATCAAATATCTGTTAAACTTGTATATTATGCTAATTTACAAGTTGGGGGAGATTGTTAGATATATTTGATAATGTCATGTCTAATATGATTTATGTTTAGTTTTCAGATCTTACTTAAACAGGACAAATCAGTACTTAACTGAAATCAGCACTTATACTGAAGTCAGAACTTAAGTCATCAGTACTTAAGGTTTAGGAGATATTTATCATAAGATAATATCAGGACTTAAAGGAAATATTCAGATAAGGAAGGCAGCTGATTTACAGGAAGAGAAGATCTGGACAAACGTAAGAAGAGATATGCATGAAGAAGGAATTCCGTGAAGAATGGAATACTTGGAAGAAAAGATATCTGATTGATATATTTTAGGAAGCAGAATTATATTCCATATCAATTAGCGATTATCTTGTAACTGTGTAGTATATAAACACAGACATAGGGTTTACACTATAAGTGTTATCATTATCGAGAAGATTATTCATTGTAACCCCAGCAACTCTCGTGATATTTGTTCATCACTGAGAGAGGATAGTTCCATACTGTAACAGAGTTTATTATTTTGAATAAAGTTTGTTTTCTGTTACTTGAGTTATTAGAGTTCGATTTTATTGTGCTATACACTGTATTCACCCCCTCTACAGTGTGTATGACCTAACATGGTCGAGTTATTAAAATATTAAACATGGAGGTACAACACTAAAAGATACAATCCTTAATAAATAGGATTCTATTATAGTAATCAAATTGTGAAGGCATTTTAGCGGACTTCCTGAAGTCATTATATGATTCAGAATGAGATTTATTGATCGAACGAGCTATGAAAGTATACATAAATGAAATGATGATAATGATCAACGACATCATTCTTTTCTACAATACTCATGTATATAATTTTCCTGATTCTTGAATAATCATAACAAGTTCTATGAAGCGGTAAGAAAAAGAAGATTATTGCATTCCTCTCAAATTTATTTTCCCTCTCAAGTTTTGCTTTCTGCTTGAGACAGGCAGTATTATGGTTTGACGCTTTGGCGGAATGATGAAGAGTCTGGTGGGTCTCCACCTAATCATGTGTTGTATGTCACATGGTATGAAAGACTGGCCATCTTAAGTACCAATGCGGTTGTCTCATTCATATTCAAATCATTACTCCTTCTTTCTTTTCAATTATAAGATTATTAAATTATGGATCCTTCTAGTTGTTTTGTTGCACTGTTGTTCTTTACGAAAGTTTTCCAAACAAAAACAATTTACCAAGAATTAAGCGGGCAAAGTTCCAATCATTGGATTTACATGTTTCAAGTATGGGAAACTAGGGCATATGACAAGGATTGTATATCATCAGCCTCAGTCAACGATGCGCTAAGAATTATGCGATCTACTCCGAGAGTTAATAAATCTCCAAGATCAAGAGTTTATGATACGTCTGTGAAATATGTTATTCAGAATATGGAGGTGATGGCAAGAATGGTTACTGTGAATTCCTTATGTGCTAAAGTGTTAGTGGAGTTGGGAGCAACTCAATCAATTATTTCTCGAGATTTTGCCCAGTTGAACTATTCTTGCCATAAGAAGCAAGGATGTATAGTATGACCTTTCAACCATATTTGTTAGAGAAGATAAAGAGATGTCAAGAGGAGATAATGGATCAAGATATTAACAGTTTAGTAGGAGGAAAGTTATGCACTCAGAAGAATGATCACGATATTCTTAGATTTTCTTCCAAAACTTGGATGCCATAAGTGATTTTTTTTTAAAATGAGATCCTACTGGAAACTCACAATTCTAAGTATTCAATCCATCCAGGAAGTGTCAAGATATACATAAATTTAAAGAAGAATATTGATGGCCATATATGAAAAGGAAAATTTTAGAATGGATTAGTAGGTGAGGCATATCAAAGAATTAAAGCGGAATATCAGAGACCTAGTGGATTATTGCAACCGTTAGAGATGCAGAATGAAAATGGGAGCATATTGCTCGAGATTTTATAGTCAGATTACCAAGGACGAAAGCGAACCACGATGCCATTTGGGTTATAGTGGAAAGACTTATTAAGTCAATTCATTTTCTACCTATTAATGAAAGATTTTCATTGGACAAGTTGGTTCACATGTAATTGAAGGAGATAGTAGTTCGTTATGGAGTTTTCGCGTCTATTGTAGTTGACCAAGATTCAAGATTTAATTCAAGGTTCTAGACAAGTTTTCAAGAATGTTTGAAGAGTTAAGTTGAATATAAGTACAACTTATCATCCACAGACTGACGACCAAAGCGAAAGTACGATCCAGACAATTGGAGACATGTTATGTGTTTATGCCATTGGTTTTAGAAGAAATTGGGATGAAGTTGGAAAATGTAAGATACTTAGACTAGAATTGGTACAACAAATAAAGAAAGTTGTCGAGATTATTTATAAACTGTAATAACCCTAATTTTTGGAATTTTTGAAACACTGATGAATAGTAACTTTTGCTGATGATGCTGATTAAGGAAAATTATCAAACCACGCTATATAGGAGTACTGTTATGGAAATTCTAAGATCGTATTAGTATTCCATAAAGTAAATAAGTGTATGTAAAGGTCGCCAGAATCCAAATTCGAACACTTTAATTTTTCCCAAAAATCCACCAAATATCGAAAGAATTGAGTATAAGGTAACATGATTAAAAGGATTTAAATTCAAGGATTATAAGAGAGGATCATAAAAGGAATATAAAATATTGAGAAAGGTTTAGGGAAAACCCAAGTAATAAGATCCCGGATATGATCCCCCAAACGATTAACGGGAACGAGAGTTAAGAGAACCGTAAAACAAATAAACGGTCAAGAAACAAGCTTGTAAAAGAAGCAAGGGAGATTAATCAAGTGGAGTAGAAACTAGGTGACATCATCACATGACATGTGGCTTGAGGATGAGGTCATCAAGATGATGCAAGCACTTTATTAAAGTGAAGATGAGATCAATCAAGTGACCACTTGGTTAATTCACAACCAAGTAAATTTTGGCACAAATCTCAAGCTCAACCAAGCAAAAAGGAAAGGAAAAGATCATTTCTTCATTTTTGAAGTAAAACCCGAGAGGAAAGGGGACAAAAAATGGAGAAGAAAGAAATGCTTGTAACTTGAGTTTCTCTTGGCCGATTCACGCGTGCTACCAGTCAAATCGAAGCCCTCGAGAAGATCTACGGATATAGGGTAACCACTCTCCTCACCTCCTTGATTACCATACTCGTTTTTCATGATTTATGGCTAGATGAATAGTAACCATGTTTGTGTTCTTGAATTCTTTGAAAAGAGCAAGGTTGTTTAAGGTTAGATCAAGGTTCCTAGAGGCGATAAAAACTCTTTTCTTGTGTTAAGAAGCTCCAAGGAAGGTATGAATCTCTTGAACCCTTATAAATCAGTAGGGTTAATAAGGTTTTAAGCTTTTATGATTTGGATTAGTAAATAAGAAGCTTGATCCATGTTTGTTAGTTGTTTTGGTTGATTTGAATAAGTTATGGTTAACGAATCTTTCGTTATAATTAATGGATCTTGATTGTGGTTGAATGAGTTAAAAATCTTGAGAATGTGGACTCAGATAGTGTTGTATAGATGAAATATTGATGGATTGGTGATGGTTGATGAATTGGTGAGGTTTTGGCATAGTGAAAAATTTGGAAAACTCGTAAACATAGTCGTCGTAATGCCCATTTGCATATTGACTGTTTGTGCTTAGAATAAGGATCAGAACACTCACTGCTTAAACTGTAACATTGCCATGTTTAGCTAGAGCGTGTCGTAAGCTTCGTTTTGATATGTGGTTCGCTTGAATCCGATGTACGGTTTAGGAGAAACGACCGTTTTAAGTAACGGCGTTTCGCGAACGAACCATTACCCCTCGCCTTACTTTGAAACCTTGGTTAAGGCCCTTAAATGACTAATTGGAGTATGAAACAATTATGTAAAGTGGATTAGGCCGTTGGTAGAGTACTCACGAAATAATCGCCTTAAAATTCGTAACGGTTAATTTATTAAAAATGGTGGAGCCGAGGGTACTCGAGCGACTTAGGTGAATCGTTAAGCGCAAAAGCGAACGTTAGAGTCTAATTGGTTAAAGTCTAGATTCTTAAGCGACTTTGGTTTAATTCCAACTTATATGTTGTTTATAGGTTACCAGACTCGCCCCAGGCCTTTTACCACCCCCAGTCACTCAGACAAGTTTTCTACCCGTTATACTGTTGTTGTGATGTATATATGTATATGCATTATCTTGTGATAAGTGCATGATTGTTATTAGAAAATCTTGCGATATATTGGAGCATGCTGATATGGTATATATGCATGTCTGTTTCGTAATCTTGATATCTAATTGTTGATTCAAATGCTTATAAGTTGCATAATACCTATGCTAGAGATAAGCAGTAGTTGCGTATACCCTTAGTATAGGGGACCCAAAGGTGAACATTTTCTAAACCGGGAGTCGATGTTCCTGAGTATAATATATATATACATGAATAGTTTTCAAAACTATTAATCAAATAAGGTTTATTCGATAACTTTATTTTATTTATTGAATATTATTTTGAATATTCATTCGAGGACTTATGACTCCGCTTATTTTATTTAATGAATATTATTTTGAATATTCATTCGAGGACTTATGACTGCGCTTATTTTATTAAATAATATTCTTTATTTTATTAAAGGATAATGTTTCGATTATCAAACTTATTTTCGATTATTCAAATAAAGGTCGTACTTTCGTATAAGTATATCTTTGGATATTTATTATTCATTTCAAGTATGAGTTTTAAAACTTCTACTTCAATTATTTTTATAAAGATTATCCTTATGGGAATATTATTTAAATAATAATATTCAGATATTTTCATATATATCGGGACTGATTTATTTTATTAAATCAGCATTACTCCAAACATTCTTAAAAATATTTTCGAGTCTTCAAAATAATTTTAAAAGTCAGAGCGGATCCTAAAACTCGTTTTCAAATTTAAGATCTTCCTTTCGAAGGGGATTTAAATACTCGCTTAAAAATCTGAGGGATCCGACTCCGTGATGTATTTTTATATTCGCAACAAGGTTGCTGATTTGATAAAAAGGGTTTTTGATGACTTACCCAACACTCGGGAAGTAAAATTCTTGGAATGAGTTTAATCCATTAACAGGCATCGCCTGGGAAATATCAGTGAGCTTTCCTTTCCAACTAGATACGGCTTCTTGGTGGAGCCGTATCAACAAGTTTCTACTTGGGGAAAGGGGGGACGAGCTTTACGTTTCAGAGTCATGGATTTTATCTGAACTAGGAGTGGCGTAAGTGGTCGAGTGGCGCCGACCCAGCCTTATTTATTGGCCCAAATGGCCTGAAAGTTCCGCTAAGACGGTCCATTCCTTAGGAGTCCAGTGTTCGGTTGGAAAGTAAATCCGACTGTTCTCCTCTACATGTAGAAAATGGTGGGGTTGCACTACTGCGACTGATCATCGTAAGTGGTCTTCCTGGCGCCGCAAACTCCCGTAATGAGTTCATCATCCAGTTGGATATTTATGCAACACTACCCAGAGCACTTCGATAGAAAGGCTACGGCTGGGCGATTGTTGAGTGTTGGCAGAGTCGAGTTTTCAAAATGATGTTTTCATCAAATGAAGTATCTCGTAACTTCATTTCATTTTGATGATATTTCAAAGATTGATTCTATACAAGTTTTATCGAGTAGCTTCATCTATGGGATGGACTATTTATACCTTGAACGGTGGTAGTTCAAGTAGTATTCGGAAAAAGATATAAGTATATTGGAGTATCTTGTAACTTCATCTTTTCAACTTATATTTAGTTAATGATTATCTTATGAATGACAAAGGTTTTCAGAAAAACGTTGAGACAAGGTTAGATATATGAGATCACCTTGTAATGATATTTTTATACAGTTATAAACTGGGACTCTGTGTATATTATGCATGGAAGAGGACTTCCAAGATTTTGAAAAGTATATATACATATATACTGTATATTTTGCGACTTGGTCGCGTTAAGATATCAAACTTGGTTCATTTCTTCTTGGCCAAGACTTTCATGAGTATTATGATGAGAATGCTCATATATTGTTAATTATTATACATATTATTTTGGTGGGCTTGTTGCTCACCCTTGCTTTCTTCTTTCATCACACAACAACAGATAGAAAAGATGAACAGGACCAGGCTTCCAATTCGCAAGCGGTTAGGAAACGTTCCGCAGTTTCCTGTAGGCGTTGATGACGCTGTAGCTGAGGTAGGAACTACCAATAGGCAGGATTTCAACTTTGATGTACCAGACTTATGTATATTATGAATTGTAATAATGGCAATGAATATGTAAATTATTCAGAAACCCTTTTAAGGTGTAATGGTTTATAATTGTGGAATAAAATGACTTGTGTTATTTTTTGGTATTCATCTCTGAGACTATAACTTGTGGTGTGTGTGTATATTGTGGGGTCACAGTACGCAGTAGTTGGTTGTTTATAAAGATTGAGTGTTATTAAGGGAAATGGAACTCGTGACAACCCGGATCCCTGACCCCGGATTTGGGGGTGTTACAGAAATGGTATCAAAGCCAAGCGTTATAAACCTCAGAGATGATGTGACGTTAAAATAATAAGTTCACTAAGATAATAAGAACTCTTGCCAAGTTCATAGTCGGACTACCTAACGTAGTACTGACAGTTAAAACCCTTATGGGAACCCTTATAAATATCAAGATAGTAACATAGTTCGTTCTCGTATAGGGCAGTAGGGCACCGAACCCTGAGGTTCAGGAGCATCAGCATGAGGATGTTTTATTACATGTTGAATATCAAATGGTGAACCTGATAGAGTACCCTAACGAGGGACCAGATGAGATTCATATTGAGAATGTTGCGGTTGAGGATGTTATCTCAGAAGGGATTGTTGCTGAGGTGGATCTCGTGGAGGATCCTGACGAGAATAAAGAGAGGACCGCTGAGGAATTGATGACCGTAGTCAGGGCGACTACCAGAGCTAGAATGGCCACGAGGGTGGCACTAGAAGATGAAGAGTTGCCAAGGGCACAGAGGATAATGAGGGCAGAAGGAGTGGGGCCTTCCACAACACCAATTATACCAGTATCAGACCCTCTCCCAGATGTTCCTGTAGATATCCATGAGGTTCCACCAATTCCTGTTCCCTCCCCTGTAAAGAGCCCAGCACCTACTGAGGAAATGCCACCTTTATCTCCTGCACCATTGTCACCCGATACCGTGCTTGGTTATCCATTTGGATCTCCTGGGTCTGCACCACCTGCACCCCATGGACTGCTAGATGCTACCACTCAGGCTTCTCTTATCGCCAATTATCATATGACTTTGGGTGGCCTGTCTGAGGCCCGTAATATTAGAAGTGATCTGTTGGACCGACTTACTGCACCAAGAATTGAGGGCGGGGTACTTCCGGCAGGATTAGCTTATAGCATGGAAAGGATTGAGGATACCACCCGAATTACAGCTAGAGGCCATCTTGAGGGTCAGATTGATCCAGCTCTACTTGCGACTATCTTAGACCTCATCACCGCCTTAATGGAGCAGGTTAAGGATGTCGTGCGTGCCCGCATTTCTTGATCCATAATAGTGTGCAGAGTCCGAGCAATCAGACAAGGATTTCATGCAACACCGCTTTTGGAGGATTAACCTAAGTTATGAATGATTAGTTTTTAACGACTAGATGATTATCTATGGTAGTACTTTTGGGATAGAAGCGATCAGGCCAAATGATGTAATTCTCTTTCATGTGTTCAGTTATTGTACCCTCGAACAAATGGTTATGTATATATTTGTTCCTTTTAAGTTCAGACCACTTGTTTGTGATGAGTTCATATTGTTAATTGCACTATTAGCACTTAAGAGTGTCATGAATTTATAAAACTTGAGAATTCATAATTTACGATCATGTAAGGACTGAACGAGGGAAAGAATTAAGCAAAGTAAGTAAGACAAATATAAAGAGATTCTCAAAAAAAAATCCAAGCATTATGCCCCCACGAAGAATAAGATTTGGGGCAAACCCTGAATGTGATAATCAGGGAGGTCGCAATTAAGATGTAAGGAACCCAGAACATAATGAAGTGGAAAATGAGGATTTTAAAATATAAGATGACCCTGATTATGGGGAGCAGGAAGAAATATTTAGACTGAGAAAACAGAACTTGAGCAAGGAAGGGAGCACCAAGAAGGTACTCCTATGAGGCAATTCATGGACCTGCCGAAATAAAACTTATACTTTTACCCCAACCACCACCCTGAGGAAACAATGTGGTGTAAAATTCTTTCAGGACCTTTAGGTCGCTAAAGCTCTCAGAATTCCAAGGAACAGGTTGACCCAGTCGAGGCCAGAGCCTGGCTAAAGGAAATAGAGGAATCATTGAGATTCTGAATGATTGACGAAGTGCAAAAGACTGTTTTTGTCACTTACCTTCCTAAGAGAAAGGCCACCCGTTGGTGAAAGGCCAAGAAGAACACGGTACCAAAGGTTATAATAAACTGATTAAAGTTCAGTCAATTATTTTCGGGAAAGTAATTCCCAAGGTTATGGAGATAGTGTAAAAGCTTTAGAGCCATAACAAAGGCGGATGAGTATGATAAATTATGAATCTAAGATTGTAATAGTTGTCAAGATTCGTTCTGAGGACAAGAATCCCAAAACGACGTGATATTTGAAGTCAATGATTAGTGGGTTCGTGAAATGATTATAAGAGAGAGGTAAATAAAAAAAAAGAAATTGAAGTGGAAAGGAATATAAAGGCAATAGAGTTTGAGGAATGATAAGGGAGTTGGATATGAGGAAACCCTAAAGACTCGTAGCAATAGAAATAGAAAAGTATGTAATCGTCAGGATGAGGGTGATTCACCATGAGTTAAAGTTGATGGTTGAAGGCATAAGAGATACATTTACTTTATCCCCTTTAAGTTGGGAGTATTTGAGGACACTTCGAGATAGATCGATGGGCTAATAAGAAAACACGGATGGATCGAGGAGACAGGAAAGCAAGAAATTAGAAAATTAGATGAAGGAAGTGACCTTCAAGAATATGAGGTGTATGTAACACCAGTGACTAGATACCCAAAGGGAGACTCCAGGTATAAAGGATATCCCAATATTGAGATGTCTGTTGAGATAAATGACAGAGTTAAATGAGTAATTAGAACTAAACGTTCACGTTAAACACGACCAATATCTTCCAGAACATCCTTGTTATCGTTACCAAATTAGGCAAGAAAAACGAATAACCGTTGTTATCTTTTGGAGGCCATATGGATTGACCTCAGATTGAATAAGGATGCTATTGTGAGATTAGTTATAGACTATCAAGGTGAGAATGGTTGAATAAGATACCCTATCAGGGATAGATGACTTGATTTATCCATGAAAGGATGAAAGTACCTTTTTAAAGGTGGAGTTGAGGATATAACCTCGATAACTTGAGAAGAACCTAGGAGAATGCATAAGGTTGGCATTTCACCCTTAATAAGGACAATATGAGTTTCGAAGTATGAATTGGGAAGAATTAAAGTAACAACAATCTTTAAAGGTCAGTAGAGAATGTTTTTCAGAACTATATAGATAATGGTTCTAGTATTATTAAATGATATCTTGACATGACCTGTACTTAGGGTGTACCTGATGAAGGATTTAAGGATAACCTTAGAGATCTCACAAGGAGAAAGGTAATATTCAAAGTTCTGAAGAATAGAAATATTGATAAAAGGAAATATGGCGTAATTATAATAATGCCAGGTGGGGCACGTGTTGAACCATAAGAAAGTATAGATTGATCCAACAAGGGTCGAGATTGGTGAAAACTAGAAGGACCCAAGATAAGAGACGTCCTAAGTATGATCGAGAGTCAGTCATGGCAATGTTCACATCTAAAGACTAAGGCAATGACTTATGGAAAAATGGTGATTTGTTTTCTCACCAGGACTTAAGAAAAGCATTTTTACATAAGCAGTGATTGAAATAAGGTAGAAAATTTAGTTGGAGGTGGTTAAAATGACATTGATTGTAAGGAAATTTTACTATCAGGAAAGGCCAAAGAGATGGCCGACACTTTAAGTGTAAGAGGACAATTATAGGCGCTCGTGCCAGAGGAATACAGTGATGATGGTTAAAGCCGTGAAGATTATATTATGGTTTGAAAGATTGACATTCCTTCTGATGATTGTGCGATACTCAACCATAATAGTAGTTTGGTAAAGATTTAATTCACGTTATCGCTGTGAGCGGGCTACATATCTTAGAATATCCTATCTTGAGAATAAGCCAGGACCATGTTTGAAAAAGGACTAAACAAACCTTTGAGTTAAGTCTTCTATTGAAGGCATATGGTTAAGAATGATATTAACCTACTATCGTTGTTTTGATTGAAACTCTTCTGTAATTTTACCTGCTTCATGTCATGAATGTACATCAGGATCAGGAGTGTTCTTCATGAATCATGAATGGTGATTATGTTACCTCCTCAGAAGGATTCGATACGATATGTATGGACTCCGTATGGTTAGCTATTAAGACTTCATGGAAAACGAATGGCTACAGTAGGTCAACGGTGGACCATAGTAAGGCAGGAATGATTCTGCGAGTAATGAGCCGATTAATTACAACCGTGAGAGTTGTATTGGAATGGTTGTTGAGATTGAGTACAACTAATCAGGTTGTGGTGATGTATAAGTTATCATTGATATACTAATTAAGTCGATTATCTACCTATTGAATATTTATTCCTTCTTATGAATAGAGAACTGTATTACTATACGAGGAAGGTTACAGTGCAAGCATAGAATTCTAGTAACGATGATGTCTAGAATGAAATCCCAAATTCGATTTTCGATGTCGAGGGAGTTTCAAAGGTGATTGTGTATAAGCTCAAGCAAAGAATGGGTCCACAGAATGATGGACGGAATAACAAAAATATTTAGGCATGTGAAATACGATGCTATAATACTTGATGTTGATATATATACGTATATGTTTTGTTCTCCTATGATAAACCTCTATAGTTCAGAGGTAGATTCCAAGCCAGATATTTTGTGGCAGTATATTTTTTTATATATATATAATTCTCTTCAATTCTTTCTTTTCTCTCCTTTTCATTTCATGTAAGATGAGAAGAACAACCCTTCCAGAAGGGGAGGTATTGCCGAATGACTATCTATCTGTGTGATAGAAGCCTAGTAGGATACCACATGTTGTTTAATTGCTTGTCAAGTACTAAAGGCTGGCCACCTTCTGTACTAACTATGCGATATAACAAGTGTTCATGATCATAGTGATCTCTCAATAAATTCTTTTACTTCTATATGAAGGACCAAGCCTTTGAAGATGGAGGCAACTAGAGATGAAGTGGTACCAAGTACAGTGGTATTCCGATTCTAACGCGTTCGTGATACTAAGGTTGACGAGATTATTAAAAGGTTATAGAACGCTAACGAGCAAAAGTATAACCAGTATAATACTAGGTACGAAAGATAGTAACGATTACGAACTGGAAAAGAGTGGGTATTGAGAAGCAAAAGCTATAATGCTAGAAGCTATGATGAGAGTCTGTGCAATAGACTTAAAAGAATTTTGAATGATCACTTAACGCGGATTGAGTTTTCTCACGACAATAGATCGTATGTCAGGTATCGAGATGTCGCCTTATGAGATCCTTGAGGGAAGACAATGTTGATCTCCCTTATGTTAGGATGAAGTTGTAGAGCGCGAGATGCTCGGAC
Organism: Apium graveolens; assembly: GCF_009905375.1. NCBI lineage: Eukaryota > Viridiplantae > Streptophyta > Magnoliopsida > Apiales > Apiaceae > Apium > Apium graveolens. The sequence continues at coordinate 9,321,246 of NC_133654.1, read as the reverse complement.
CAGCAGTAGTCCAAAGGACCAAGGATATAATAGATCTAATCATAGGACGACGGTAGTAGCCCAAGATGGACATAAGAAGTGTACTGATTTGACAATGAAAGGACAAGGAGTATGAAGTAGGGGACCTAGTGTTGTGAAAGGTATCCCCTTGGAAAGCCTTGGAAAGGATTGATGAGGTTCGGAAAGAAAGGAAAGCTAAGTCCACGATTTGTTGGACTCTGGAAGATATTAAGACGCATTGGGAAGTTAGAATATGAGCTAGCCCTACCCCCGAACCTGTAGCAAGTTCATAACGTGTTCAACGTATCAATGATAAGGAAGTGTAATATGGATGCCCGACATATAGGGCCGTATGAGCGCATAGACATGCAACCAGACGTAACCTATATGGAACAACCAGGAAGGGTTATAAATCGAAAATGAAGAAGTGCGTAGGAGAAGGGTTATCAAACTAGTCAGAGTTTGGTGGTAGAACCACAATGTGGAAAATTGACTTGACAGTTAGAAAGTGCAATGCTAAGCAAGTATCCCTATTCATTTTCTATCTAATTCCGGGACGGAATCCTTTTAAGGAGGGGAGACTGTAATAACCCTAATTTTTGGAATTTTTGAAATACTGATGAATAGTAACTTTTGCTGATGATGCTGATTAAGGAAAATTACCAGACCACGCTATATAGGAGTACTGTTATGGAAATTCTAAGATCGTATTAGTATTCCATAAAGTAAATAAGTGTATGTAAAGGTCGTCAGAATCCAAATTCGAACACTTTGATTTTTCCCAAAAATCCACAAAATACCGAAAGAATTGAGTATAAGGTAACATGATTAAAAGGATTTAAATTCAAGGATTATAAGAGAGGATCATAAAAGAAATATAAAATATTGAAAAAGGTTTAGGGGAAACCCAAGTAATAAGATCCCCCAAACGATTAACGGGAACGAGAGTTAAGCGAACTGTAAAACAAATAAAAGGTCAAGAAACAAGCTTGTAAAAGAAGCAAGGGAGATTAATCAAGTGGAGTAGAAACTAGGTGACATCATCACATGACATGTGGCTTGGGGATGAGGTCATCAAGATGATGCAAGCACTTTATTAAAGTGAAGATGAGATCAATCAAGTAACCACTTGGTTAATTCACAACCAAGTAAATTTTGGCACAAATCTCAAGGTCAACCACGCAAAAAGGAAAGCAAAAGATCATTTCTTCATTTTTGAAGTAAAAACCCGAGAGGAAAGGGGATAAAAAATGGAGAAGAAAGAAATGCTTGTAACTTGAATTTCCCTTGGCCGATTCGCGCGTGCTACCAGTCAAATCGAAGCCCTCGAGAATCTCTATGGATATAGGATAACAACTCTCCTCACCTCCTTGATTACCATACTCGTTTTTCATGATTTATGGCTAGATGAATAGTAACCATGTTTGTGTTCTTGAATTCTTTGAAAAAAGCAAGGTTGTTTAAGGTTAGATCAAGGTTCTTAGAGGCGATACAAGCTCTTTTCTTGTGTTAAGAAGCTCCAAGGAAGGTATGAATCTCTTGAACCCTTATACATCAGTAGGGTTAATAAGGTTTTAAGCTTTTATGATTTGGATTAGTAAATAAGAAGCTTGATCCATGTTTGTTAGTTGTTTTGGTTGATTTGAATAAGTTATGGTTAACGAATCTTTGGTTATAATTAATGGATCTTGATTGTGGTTGAATGAGTTAAAAATCTTGAGAATGTGGACTGAGATAGTGTTGTATAGATGAAATATTGATGGATTGGTGATGGTTGATGAATTGGTGAGGTTTTGGCATAGTGAAAAATTTGGAAAACTCGTAAACATAGCCGTCGTAATGCATGTTTGCATATAGACTGTTTGTGCTTAGAATAAGGACCAGAACACTCACTTCTTAAACTAACATTTCCATGTTTAGCTAGAGCGTGTCGTAAGCTTCGTTTTGATATGTGGTTCGCTTGAATCCGATGTACGGTTTAGGAGAAACGACCGTTTTAAGTAACGGCGTTTCGCGAACGAACCATTACCCCTCGCCTTACTTTGAAACCTTGGTTAAGGCCCTTAAATGACTAATTGGAGTATGAAACAATTATGTAAAGTGGATTAGGCCGTTGGTAGAGTACTCACGAAAGAATCGCCTTAAAATTCGTAACGGTTAATTTATTAAAAATGGTGGAGCCGAGGGTACTCGAGCGACTTAGGTGAATCGTTAAGCGCAAAAGCGAACGTTAGAGTCTAATTGGTTAAAGTCTAGATTCTTAAGCGACTTTGGTTTAATTCCAACTTATATGTTGTTTATAGGTTACCAGACTCGCCCCAGGCCTTTTACCACCCCCAGTCACTCAGGCAAGTTTTCTACCCGTTATACTGTTGTTGTGATGTATATATGAATATGCATTATCTTGTGATAAGTGCATGATTGTTATTAGAAAATCTTGCGATATATTGGAGCATGCTGATATGGTATATATGCATGTCTGTTTCGTAATCTTGATATCTAATTGTTGATTCAAATGCTTATAAGTTGCATAATACCTATGCTAGAGTTAAGCAGTAGTTGCGTATACCCTTAGTATAGGGGACCCAAAGGTGAACATTTTCTAAACCGGGAGTCGATGTTCCCGAGTATAATATATATATATATATATAAATAGTTTTCAAAACTATTAATCAAATAAGGTTTATTCGATAACTTTATTTTATTTATTGAATATTATTTTGAATATTCATTCGAGAACTTATGACTCCGCTTATTTTATTTAATGAATATTATTTTGAATATTCATTCGAGGACTTATGACCCCGCTTATTTTATTAAATAATATTCTTTATTTTATTAAAGGATAATGTTTCGATTATCAAACTTATTTTCGATTATTCAAATAAAGATCGTACTTTCGTATAAGTATATCTTTGGATATTTATTATTCATTTCAAGTATGAGTTTTAAAACTTCTACTTCAATTATTTTTATAAAGATTATCCTTATGGGAATATTATTTAAATAATAATATTCAGATATTTTCATATATATCGGGACTGATTTATTTTATTAAATCAGCATTACTCCAAACATTCTTAAAAATATTTTCGAGTCTTCAAAATGATTTTAAAAGTCAGAGCGGATCCCAAAACTCGTTTTCAAATTTAAGATCTTCCTTTCGAAGGGGATTTAAATACTCGCTTAAAAATCTGAGGGATCCGACTCCGTGATGTATTTTTATATTCGCAACAAGGTTGCTGATTTGATAAAAAGGGTTTTTGATTACTTACCCAACACTCGGGAAGTAAAATTCTTGGAATGAGTTTAATCCATTAACAGGCATCGCCTGGGAAATATCGGTGAGCTTTCCTTTCCAACTAGATACGACTTCTTGGTGGAGCCGTATCAACAAGTTTCTACTTGGGGAAAGGGGGGACGAGCTTTACGTTTCAGAGTCATGGATTTCATCTGAACTAGGAGTGGCGTAAGTGGTCGAGTGGCGCCGGCCCAACCTTATTTATTGGCCCAAATGGCCCGGAGGTTCCGCTAAGACGGTCCATTCCTTAGGCGTCCAGCGTTTGGTTGGCAAGTAAATCCGACTGTTCTCCTCTACATGTAGAAAATGGTGGGGTTGCACTACTGCGACTGATCATCGTAAGTGGTCTTCCTGGCGCGGCAAACTCTCGTAATGAGTTCATCATCCAGTTGGATATTTCTGCAACACTACCCAGAGCACTTCGATAGAAAGGCTACGGCTGGGCGATTGTTGAGTGTTGGCAGGGTCGAGTTTTCAAAATGATGTTTTCATCAAATGAAGTATCTCGTAACTTCATTTCATTTTGACGATATTTCAAAGATTGATTCTATACAAGTTTTGTCGAGTATCTTCATCTATAGGATGAACTATTTATACCTTGTACGGTGGTAGTTTAAGTAGTATTCAGAAAAAGATATAAGTATATTGGAGTATCTTGTAACTTCATCTTTTCAACTTATATCTAGTTAATGATTATCTTATGAATGACAAAGGTTTTCAGAAAAACGTTGAGACAAGGTTAGATATATGAGATCACCTTACAACGATATTTTTATACAGTTATAAACTGGGACTCTGTGTATATTATGCATGGAAGAGGACTTCCAAGATTTTGAAAAGTATATATACATATATACTGAATATTAAGGGAAATGGAACTCGTGACAACCCGGATCCCTGACCCCGGATTTGGGGGTGTTACATAAAAGGTTAAGTGCAACATAGGATCGTCAAAGGAAATGTGCAAATCAAGCTAGAAAGAACATGGAGTTTAAAGAAGGAAATTTAGTATTATTAAAAGTGTCACCGTGAAAGGGATTATCCAGGATCGGAAAGAAAGGAAAGCTGAGTCCTAGATACGTTGGACCTTTTGAAATGTGTCGGTAAGGTAGCATACGAATTGGAATTACCCCCGCATATGGAACATATTCATAATGTTTTTCATGTGACAGTGTTTAAAAAGTATAATCCAAAATTCTAGGCATGTGATAGAATATGAGCCGATAGAATTTCAGGTAGAGTTGTCCTATGTTAATAATCCAATAGAGATCATAGAAAAGAGAGGGAAAGTGTTAAGGAATGAAGTTGTAAAGTTAGTAAGACTATTATGGAGAAACCCAAGGGTTGAAAATTCAACCTGGAAGTTAGAAAGTGTTATGCGCCCCTAGTTATTACTTAAGTGATTCTCGGGACAGAATCCTTTTAAGTGGGGAGGTTGTAATATCCAGGATATGATGTGTAATTATTTTTATCAATAAATAAATATTCTGTGATTATTATGTGAATTTTGGTGAATTATCTGTTGATTGGTATTTGTGTCTGGATGTTTAAATATGATAAAATTTGAGTATTTTAATTTTTATATGTCCAAAATAAATTATAGATAATTTTGATATTTTTCTATTAAATTTTATGTTTTTATTTGATTTTATAAATAATTTATGGATTTAATAAATTATTTTTCCAAGTAATTATAAATTTTTTTGTATAAACAGGGATCGTCCAACTTCAACTTTTTTACATTTTTACAACCCGGAAGTCTCAGGAAAACTCCTTCATAACCCAATTTGATTATTCCGAGCATTTTCTGCGTTTCGACTTTTTCGAACCGGAGTACGGTTTCACCCGTGCGGGTCCTGGTGTAAAATTTTCGATACAATGTTCGTTTTGGTAAAAACAATGTCATCATTGAGGAAGTTGCCTTAGTGGATGGACTCAAGCATAATCTGTTGAGTATCAACCAGCTTTGTGACAAGGGAAACTTAGTAACATTTAATTCTGAAGCCTATGTTATGACCAACAAGAAAAATAACAAAGTGGTTTTCACTAGAGTGAGAAAAGGAAATGTGTATCTAGCTGACTTCAACTCATCAAATGCAGAATCTTTCACTTGTCTCTTCAGCAAGGCAAGTCAAGATGAATGTTTGATGTGGCACAAGAAGCTGTCCTATCTTAACTTCAAGACTATGAATGGACTAGTCAGGAAAGATTTGGTAAGAGGCATTCCTCAAGTGGAATTCTCAAAGGATGGATTGCATGATGCCTGTCAGAAAGGAAAGTATATCAAGGCATCATTTAAAAAGAAGCTTGATTCAATAATTAAAGAACCTTTACTATTACTACACATTGATTTATTTGGACCAGTCAATGTGTTGTCCATCTCAAAGAAAAGATACTGCCTAGTAATTGTGGATGATTTCTCAAAGTTCTCTTGGACATATTTTCTCAAATCCAAAGATGAATCTAGTGAAATCATCATCAATCACATAAGGAAAGTCAACAATTATCCTTATCTCAAAGTTAGAAAAATCAGGAGTGAAAATAGAACTGATTTCAAGAATTCTGTGATGAGGGGCCTCAGGTAAGTGATGTAAATACTTCTGTCTCTGCTACTTCTCTATCACAAGTTTCTTTACAGACAACTGTGGCAATGGAATCTGTGAGTTTTCCCCAACAGATGCATACCCAAGCCACTAAAACTAAAGTTTCTAAATCTAAGTCTCAAAGACCCCACTCTAGTTCCTCTCAAAAGGGACTAGTTTCAAAAACTACTAAAACCAAAGAGAGGAGTGTGAAGGGGAGTAAGCTTGGTGAGGGACAGGGTGAACATCAAAGAAATCCTAAGGATAAGGAGGGAGAGGTGTGTGTAACCAAACCTAGCCACACTGCATTTTCCCAAAAAACTGTAGTGATTAATAGGGAATCTAGCTCATTTCTAGTTGCATCCTCCCAAAAGGATGTAACTATTGAACAAAGCTCTCAGCCAAGAGCACTGGCCAAAAGGGTTAGGGACACAGACTTACCTCAAACTTACACAAGAAAAAAGAAATCTAAAACACATGGGGATACGCAGGGTGCATACACTATGCAAACTGCAGCCAAAGACTCAGTTATAGGACCTTCTCAAAGTCAAATTGATGTGGCTCCAAAAAATATGGAGTCACAACCAAAATCTCTTACAATAGAAGAACCTCACCCTCACACACAAAACTTACCCACTAAGTCTCTCAACGTGGACATGATTCACACATCAATTCCCGATTTTCCATCTTTAACTCTCTTGGAGAAGCCAAAATCTCAAGCAAGTGAGCATCATCTTTTGGATGATTTGTTGGCTCACTTGCCATTTCTTATTGATTATACTAAGAAATCTGTGCTAAATATCAAATCAATCACCACATATTCTACAGTAGTTTTAACTCCAAACCCTGTCATTTCTACTCTCTCGACGGATATTCTTCATCTGTCGCCTAATAATTGTATCTCGACGGATGTGCTTGACAACAATCATCCGTTGAAACTCTCAATTATTATATCGACGGATGTCTCTCATCCATTGAATATCACTGCACCACTTGAAATTTCAACCACTGTTATAAGTGCAGATGATCTGGTTGTTGTACAATCACTCTTAGGATTGAGGGAAGGGAGTGAACAGAGTGAGAGGCTGAGTTGTTCTCAGGTAAAAGGAGAGGAAAAGAGTGAACTAATGCAAGATATTTATTCCAGCTTGGCAAAAGAGAGTGAGAGGTGTCCCACCTTAGATGGTGAAGGTGAGGGTTTGAGGGTGGGAAGCCAAGGGGATCCCTTGATGCAAAAACAGAGAGAACATGAGAGAAAAGCAGGTACGGAAGAATGGGAAGAGCCCATTGTTAGTGAGTTAAGGGATGTCAATGAGGCTGAAAAGAAGCAACTATTCCAGCAAGAATATCAAGCTGTCTTATACTCTATTTCTTATGAAGCTGAGGCATTTACTCACCCTGTTCCAGCTTATCAAACTTTGGCTGAACAGGACAATGAGGCTTCTAAGAGAATACTAAACTTGGTGCACACAACAGCTTCAATGCTAAGGGCCAAGGATGCATTCAACTCACTTCCACCTTCAGTTGGTGATGATTTTGAGTTAGATTCTAGTGGCACATGTGGGGATGCTTGTAATGATGAAGGGGATTTCATGGACATAGGGGGAGATGCAGGTCGTAGCTCAAGCACAAACACTTCAACATGGATGTTTAACAAAGACTGCATTGAACATCACTTTAAATCAACTTTATTCCATATTATCCATAAGACTCAAACAACTCTTCAAGCCACTACAGATGCCAACACCAAGAGTCTTCTCCAAACACACCTTGAGTCTCTTCACCTGCACAAAATCCAATCTCTAAAGCAAAGTCAAGATGTGACTGAGATCAAGACAGAAATTTGACAAGTCAAGAAGGACATCACTAAAAGATTGAAGTCTATTCTTCCTGAAACTACAATGAGAGATATCAACAGGAAACTCAGGAAAGATTCTGACTTAAGTAGCAAGGTTGATTTTTTGGACACTAGGCTGAAGGCCCTAGAAACTTCCATCACTAAAATTTAAATCAACCAAGTTCACTAGACACTCCTTCTTCAAAAATTGGCGGCTGCACAAAATTTCAACCCTACTCAACTTGATGCTAACAAAACGGGGGAGAAAGATGTACTTGTCTCAGTTAGTGAAGGGGAGACAACTACAATCATTCCAGTTAGTGAGGGGGAGAAAGTGCACAACATTCAAGTCAGTAAAGTGATTGTTCCGACAATTACTTTCTCTAAGCCACCAGTTCTTGACAGCATTGACTTGATCAAGATAGCAGCAGCTGAACTAGAGCTGAAAGAGAAATGGAAGAAGCTTGATGACAAGATTGAGAAGAATTTTGGTCCATTTGAGAAACAAGATAAAGTTGTGAAACATTTATCTCATTTCTCTCGATTGAGACTAATTTCAATAAATGAAATGAGCTTAGGGAATATGGAAAGGGGTCAATCCTTAACAAGAAAACCTCAACAGGCCAATGTGATTTTTCAGCCAAAGAGAAACTATCTAAAGAATTTAAGCAAAATCCATTGGATCTAGTCTATGAAACTCCCAAGATTGATGAAAAGAAGCTGATTGGTAGATCTATTGCTTATTTCAAAGATCCCAGAGACTCAGTCTTGAAGAAGAGAATTGATAAAATCTACAGGAATGGCAAATTGATTTGTGTGATGGCAGGACATCCACAGTTTGCAAAATCTAAGAAAGAAGAAAAGGTGAGGCTCAAACAACAGCAAAAGCAAGCTTCCTTAGATGCCAAGAACCAAACTAAGAAGCCTACTACCACAAAATCTGAAATGCCTGCTGTGATAGCTGAGTCTGTTAATGAAGAAAAGCATGAAGAACCAAAGCAACAAAGAAACCAAGACTGAAATTCAGACCAAAAAGGAAGCTGGATTTTTATGAGAACAAGGAAGAGTACATGCCAACCCAATCTACCACTTCAAGTCAACCAGCCATGCCCATAATGGAGCAGGCTGAATTCAAGGTTTATTCTAATATAAATTTCCATGGTAAACCCATGATTCCCAAGGATGAACCTATTGATTGTGAAAGCCTACCAATCCCTGATCTAAACATACCAATTCCAACCAAACCAAAGAGAACAAAGTCAAGAGCATTTAAAAAGACCAAACCTGTCAGTCTTTAATCCAAAGCCTTAGTCAAACCCAAACCACCTATCAACAAGGGAGATCAACTCTACATCTGTGACATTAAGGAATTCTCTGACATTAATCTTTACTTGGATGAGCTGGATGAAGTTAGAGCTATTGATGCTTACAAAAGACTTCCAGAATGATTGGTGTTCGGATACAAGGGTGGAAAAGAGCTAACTTGGCCTCTTCACAGAATTCTGAATGAAGGCTATTCTGTTCTAGTAAAGATTTTTTCCTCAATAAGGAAGAAATTTGGGTTCAACATTGTTGCCAAAAAAATGGTACTGAATAAAATTGAGGAGATAATGAATAGCAGGAGAGATCCAAATGCACTCCCAAGAGTCTTGACTATTCCCTTCAATGGAGATAGAGTGCATTTGAGACCATACTGGATAATGGAGTTCAAGGATGAGAAGAACACCAGAAGACTCTTTATATTAGAAGATTAACTAAAGATTTCGAGTAATAAAACTCTCATGAAGATGCAAGAGATGTTGGATCAGACTAATGAAGATGAATCTGAATTCTACAGGCAACTTCAAAACCAGATTGAAGAAAATAATGAAAAATTGGGAAGAAAGTCTAGACACTTAAGGAAATAAGATAGATTTGCTCAGTCTAATGGAGCACCTTGAAAATGGCTTGTGAGATTCTCTATAAACCTTCCTCTGTATAATTTTCAATAAATGGTAGCACTTGTTAATTTTATCTACCATTAATCAGTCTGTATTCATAAGGTGTTTTGTTATCATCAAGTTTCTCTTAATTTATGCCTACAATTCCAGTAGACATAAATTGGGGGAGATTGTTAGGAATATGTTGTGTACTTAATGATAAGTTAAATAAAACACCTTGGTAGATTTAATTTAGTGTTTTTGTAGCTCTCGACGGATGATCACTATAACATCCATTGAGAGAGTAGCTTATGTACTAATAAGTCTTTTAACACATTTCTGCATTCTACTATACCTTAAAGATCTAGAAGTTGTAGGATATTCAAAGTCATGTTGACTACTAGTTTGATATGCAAAATAGGTTGGCTAATTGTAAATATTAGATGCCTTGTAATTTTGCATAAGTGAAAAGAGTTAACTACCATGAAAGACTTTCAACGGATGATTCTATAAGGTTTCGATGGATGACCGAAGTCACATTCAACAGATGATCTAATGAAGCTTTGACGAATGATTTAACACAATTTAAACGGATGATCCAGTGAAGTTTTAACGGATGGTTAAATTCAAATTGCAGTTGATAGTGACTTGACAATCACATGGGTTGATTAGATGCAAATGGAATGTGGCAGCCTATTTACAGGTTTTAGAGAACAAAGAAGCATTTCCATTTTCATGCTAACTTGAAGATATTCAAAGATGTTGGATAGAGAAATGAAGAAGCATGTAATTATACTAGGAAACTTTTTTCTCATTAGTTTGTCTTTTTATCATCTAACTTGGTAATATATAAACCAAGGGTAGCAAGTAGAAAAAAGAAAGTAAGTAAGCAATCAACCAGAGAAATAGATAAGGCTGTATCTGTGAAGAATTTCTCTGTTCTTTGTATGTTCTACTTGTTAGCAGCTGTGTGCGAACCTTGCATCACAAAATTCTCGATATATATATATATCTGGTGAAAAAGTTCAATCCACCAGAAAGTTTTTAAATACTTGTGTTTAATTACTTTGTGTTTGATTTCTTCAATATTTTTATCCCGCACTTTAGCTAAAACAAACACATTTAAATATTTAAAATAGAACAGTTCTTAAATTCAAAAAAAACCCAGAATTATATTCAACCCCCCCTTCTATAATTCTTTGTTAGATTGTTTGGGAATAACACCTATGACCTCTGTTGATTTCAAAACTTGGGAGAGATGTCATGACCTAATGTGCTCTTGGTTATTCGATAATTTAGGCGATACTACTTTCAGGGGTGATAACAAAAAAAAATATGATTGGGACCTAGATGATAGGTTTAGTTATGTATCAGTTACACAACTCTTCCCAATTGAACAACAACTGGCATAATTATACCAAGGATATAAAAGTGTATATGATATTTTTATCGAGATTAAAAATTTATGAGATATAATGAGTGATATTAGTCATTTGCCCTGCTGTACTTGTAATAAATGTGCTTGCAATGTCACACAAAAAGTTTTCAAATGCAGTATTGATACGAATGGAAAATAATCCTTAAAGACACAATTAGTTTTGAATTAATTGTTTCCTAGAATTGACTGGTCAAGCCAGTGACGCCGCGACCCAAATTTGGTCATCACGGTCATGGCCAAATATGAGTTTTAATAATGCGGACAGACTGTGACGGCCACGACCCGAAGTGGGTCGTGTAGCCCACGGCCCAAAATCAGCTACGTGATAAGCTCGCCAAGCAGGCCTGAGAATGAGATCCAATATAACACCAACATTGTATCCAACATGGAAATAGACTCCTCTTAGGAAGGATCCAGAATCCACCGTCTAGGAGAGTCTTACTTATCATCTAAGTAGGAGACTTGTGTGCTAGTATGTGTGCCCTAGAGACAACACTATTATGTTTATGCTATGAGATATTTGGATTATTAATTATGATTCTATGGATTATTCTTTAGTAATTTATTATATATTTATTTTCTGTGATAAAATGTTAAATTAATAAATGTCCTTGGAATATGATATATAAATCTATATCTCTAAGTACGTGACTTAAAAATGAGATTATGAGAATAGTATTGATATTCCTAAAGATCCCTATATCTCTAGTGTGTTTGTTGACTGGTGATCACATCTCATTGATCATAGGTATGGTGATACTAAAGTCAAAACACATGCACATGTATTAGATACACGGTGTTGGATTAACCCGTTCTGAGATACTTAATCTCACAGTGATAATGATGTATTGGTCCTTAGACCTGAAGTCATTATATTTCTATACGAGAATTTATACACTTTGATACTATTGAAAGTTATCCTTGAGCGGGTAATAATAAAAGTAGACATTGGGTATATTATGAATCGTATGAGAAATATGAATGATCTAGATGAGATTTAGCCCTCCTATATTAAGGAGTGATATTAATGGCATCTTGATTGAGTTAGACTATAAAATGCATAGCCCTGCTCAAATACTGATTTATTTAATAGTTTACTCATTGATCAAAGAAACAAGAATTAAATGTTAATAGAGGATGACACAATGCATGCCTCGAGTTTGATCTATAATATAAGGCTAAAGCGATTATATTACATTGTACAGTATTCACAAAAGGTTTAATTGAATTACCAATTATTATTATTACTTGGGTAACAATTATGTATTACTAGATGTCGCTCATTGTTTATAATTTTATTATTAGAAAATAAAATTATTGCCAACGTAATAATAACCTAAATGGTCACACACAAAGAACGTTTAAAATGGAGTGTTATTTAAATTATGAATTTTAATATTTATTATTATTAATTCGAATTTAATTATTAAATTAATTAAGTGAAACTAGATTAATTAATTATATACATATATATATTAGAATTCGAATTTAATAGTAATAAAAAAACCCGAAATCAGAATGGGTTTATTAGAAGCCCATAGGTTTAGGCTGTGTTCCCGAATCTAGGGTAGAAAAGAAAAGAATAGAAAATAACCAATTTTCCTTTCTCTCCTAATCTTTCCAAAAGTGGGAAGAAGATTTTGGAAACAAAAATAAAGAAAATTTCTTCCCAAATCTGTAGCTTTCTTTTCCTTTCTTTCATAAAAGTTGTTCGGGAACAAACTGAAGAAATATATTTTTTACATTTCTTTTCTTTTCTCTCCAAAAACAGTTTCTGGAATACAGCGTTAGGGTTAAGCCCTAATCTCTCTCCCCTATATATATTATGATGTATAGTTTTAGGGTTACTGGTTAAAATTTTGTTATTGAGAAAAACCCTAGCAGCTCTACATGTTAGAGAGGCTAGAGAAAGAGAGAAAGAGAGAAAGAGAGAGAGAGAGAGAGATAGAGAGAGAGATAGGAAAACAAATCGGCTAGTACCGGCTCTGGTGATTGTTGGATGATTGTATGTTCGTGTGGATATCTTTGGAGAGCAGATCTTTGCAAGGAGGGCTATTGTGATTCATCAAGATCAGAACTTTCATTACTATCATACAGAAAGCTTTATTAAGGTACATGATCATATTCTCCATAATTATCCAATAATTATACATAGATCTTGCGGTAGGGATTCAATTTTTTTTGTTTTCCGTTACATTTTGTGCCTTGAATCCCTAACATTGTCCACCAAGTCTCCCTAACCCAGTCTAACCCTAGAATCAACATCTATATAAAGGGCTCTACCCCACAACCTAGAACTACATTTTTTGGCTTGATTCTCTACATCTTGCAAGGACATCTAGTCCTTACTGCGAGAACAACCAATAAAGCTCGAAACTCAACAACCCTAGCATTAATTGTACTCACGACCCTAGTTTTTTTTCACTAGATTTGGCGCCATATGTGGGAAGATAACAAAAACCATGATACTTACATAAAGCATAAATAAAAAAGGAACCGACGATCACATCCCATCATAAACAATCTCATCAGTAGTGGAGATACCCTCACACTCGACCTATTTCACCACTCAAGGTGGAGGAACCCCTGCATGGGCATCTAAGGCTCAGGACGAATCCCCCAATCCAAGATATGCCCCAATGGATGAATCCCCTAGTTCCATAAGGGACGAATCTACAATTTCAGCAACTACATGCAACCATAAACCCTCGTCCGATTGGGTATGAGTACTCAACGGTCATGACTCCTGAAACCACCAACCCACCTTATGTGATGCATCTATACCCCAAAATTGGAGGAAGCGGACCCTCTAATAGAAGTGAAGGACAAGGGTGGACGCCCCTATACATCCGTGGCTTGGTTCCCATCCCGGAGAATCGAGAGTTCTTTGGACCTTACTCTTCTAGAGACTCTGACTCGCTGGATGACGAAGTTGCTCCGAGAAGGAAACGTGCTGGTAAGGAGCCAATGCCTAGCAGCTATCAAAAACCCAGGAGCACTTAAGGGATGATTCCCCCAAGATGTATAAGAGAGAATCATGACTCATAAAGCTAAGATCCAAAGGTTGAAGCATGATCTGGAGAAGCACCTGACACCGAGACCTCCACCTACATCAATACTACAAGAATAATGTCAATAGACATCACACATTAGACATCGGTTAACTTTACCACTGATGTTAAAAGAGGTATTGACATAATCCTGTGTTTTTATGATGTCTTTGTTCTTTGTAGACATCGGTTATAATTAAACCGATGTCTAAACTTCACCAAAAAAAAATTCATGCCCACCTTTTCTTTCCCCCCTTAATCAAAATTTCATTCAGTTTTGGTTCTAAAATTCCCCCTCCCAAAATCCCCCCCCTTATCCAAATTTTTATTTCTTTCATTCCAATCTTGAGACAACAAACTAAAAACAAAAAATTAAAAACTAAAAATTAAAAAACTGAATCTCAAACTCCTCCCTCTCTCTCTCGAACCTCTATCCGCTCACAATCCCCATTTCACCATCTCAACTCCTCTCACATCTCTCTCGAACTTCTCTCTCCCTCGCATATGTGCTCACATCTTCCCTCTCTCGACTTTGTGCTCAACCTCTCACCTACCTCTGGTAAGCTTATTTGATTAGAAACTCTAATTGGTAACGTAGAATGTGTTGTAAATCTCACTAACAAATATAGCAACATAGAAGCAAGTGTATAAAGAATTTAGCAAGTTTAGGCCAAGACCACAGTTAACAAAACAAAACATGCAGGTAAACAACATCAGTAACTGAAATAACGAAGAGAGAAAGAAAGATGTACCCGAAACCATAGCTTTTAACAGTGACTGAAATAAAGGTTCACAGATACAAAATGCCAAGAAAATGATCACAGCTGAGTCACCAGGCCTTGCTCGAAGTCCTGGCTGCTCTTGAAGAGAATATTGCCCCTACCTGCTGCGTTTGGGATGCGCACAATATCTCCACCAGGATAAAACAACTCAGAGTTTATGTCAACAGCAGCAACAAAAGCTCCACTTCGACCAGCACCTCAGTCGCCGGAAAATATCAGCACTTCAGGACTTTTGGGAGAGAAATGCAGAGAGGTTGAAGAGAAGAGAAGATAATGTAGTGTGTATAATACATTCACTTTATCCTCTATTTTTAGGAGAGGAAAAAATGAAACTGTCCACACACTTAATGTCTGAATTAAACTGCTTCATTAATAAAAAATCAAAACTAATCAGATTTTGAATTTAAATTACTTGTAACAGCTTTTCACATTAACACCCATTAAAACCCACATTATTATCAGAACTTAAGTTAATTTCTGATCTGATATCAGAACTTAAGTTAAGTTCTGATATCAGAACTTAAGTTAAGTTCTGAGATATCATATCATAACTTAAGTTCTGATTTTATTCATCAGTTACAGATCAGATTATATTATTTGTCCAGGTTCAAGGTATTTAGACTAAGCCCAACAATTTATAATAATCCAATCACTGATAAATAAATTCGAATTATAATTAATTCTCAAATAAATAAAATCCTCGCCCAGGTCGCCTCGCGTACGCGAGACGCTGAGACATTCGCCCAAATCGCCCTTCGACCCGACCCGGTCCGGTCCGGTCCGGTGCGGTGCGGTGCGGTGCGTGGCGTGGCGGGGCGGCGGCGCGTGTGTGTCTGCGCGCGTGAAGCACATAACAACACAATGGACCATCACACACCTTAGTAGTTGTATACTACTCATGTGGGTAATACCATATAAAGCACACAACCTCCTTTATTTATTTCAATGTGGGACAAACATTCTCAAATTTTTCCAAGCTTTTCCAAGCTACTTTCAACTCTCATTTCATATGGATTTCATTAAGAAAATTCTTAAAACCATACATGAAAATTTAAGTTCAAATATCATTGAACAATTTCCAATCATTAGATTTTAGGATTAACATCAAGAACATAATTAAATTAAGCTCTAAAATCCTAATTTTCTAACAATCCCCCACAAATCTATACAGAAATGCGATCAATTTCCCATCATGACTTGTTTTTCAGAGTCGGTACCCTTCCGGGTTTGAACCCTCCTAATTCCTCTACTTCAATGGCTATCGGACTCAGATGGAATGTTTCACCTTGAATCTTAATCCGTTTAGTATAACCATATTCCATAGACGACGACAAGTCAAAGGTTATGGTGCCAATCTACGGCTTTGAGACATTAATGGTCATGTCTCGATCCTGTTCGTCGAATGCTTCAAGGATTAACCCTATCCTCTAATTGCGACCACACAATTACATTCGCTTAGCTGGGCATCTCCAGAGATATACTGCCTCTATCTCGTCAAATGACTTGATCCCATTCAGAGTTTTAACACTCTTGCTTTTCTGGCAGTGTCAGTACCTTCTAGGTTTACAGGGGATAGACTCAGATACTATAGTATCATCTATGTAGCAAAGGTACTACCAACTCATCCTTACAGCTTGTTATTACCCATTGAATACACTTCAAGGGATCTCCTCTCATGTGTATTGGGTTCCCACTGTTGATGAATTATGATGGGTTGACAGTCCCATCCCCAACCTTGACTTAAGGACCACTGCAGGTTCCAATCCTTTAGTAAGAGGATCAGCTATATTATTCTGAGTTCCTATGAACTCTATAGCTATGATCCTATCAGTCACTAAACCCCTTATAGACTTGAGTCTAACTTGGATGTGTCTCTTAGTTTTAGCATTATGCTTTTTACTGTTAATCTTGTCGATAGTTGTTCGACTATCACAGTGAGTAGCAATAGCAGGAAGCGGTCTGCTTACTACAGGTATTGCAGACATAAGTCCGTGTAACCATTCAGCCTCCGTCCCTGTGGCATCAAGTGCACACAA
Organism: Apium graveolens; assembly: GCF_009905375.1. Taxonomy (NCBI): domain Eukaryota; kingdom Viridiplantae; phylum Streptophyta; class Magnoliopsida; order Apiales; family Apiaceae; genus Apium; species Apium graveolens. The sequence goes on along the minus strand of NC_133654.1, from coordinate 9,304,301 downwards.
CTCAGCCTCAAAAGTAGACCGAGTAACTATAGTCTATCTGCTTGACTTCCAGGATATTGCTCCACCAGCCAAGGTGAACACGTATCCAGTCACTCCATTGGAACCAGACTTCTTAGCTATCCAACTTGCATCACTGTACCCTTCAAGCACACCAGGAAATCTCCTGTAGTGTAAACTAAGGTACATTGTGCCTTTTAGATATCTAAGTACTCTATCAAGAGCATCCCAATGAGTTCTTTTTGGACAGCTTGTATATCTAGCCAATTTAGAGACAGAATATGAAATATCTGGTCTAGTACAGTTAGCAAGATACTGCAAGCTCCCAATAATCTGAGAATACCTTAACTGAGACACATGCACTCCTGAAGTATTCTTGACAAAGGAAACTTTCGAATCATAAGGTGTACTAGCGATTCTACACTGTGAATAACCATATTTCTCAAGTATAGATTTCTCTATATAATGAGATTGAGTCAAGGTTATTCCTTCAGTGGACTGAATCAGTTTGATTCCAAGAATCACACTTGCCTCACCCATATCCTTTTCAAAAAGCCTTTTCAAGAATTCTTTAGTCTCGTTAATAATCTCAATATTGGTTCCAAACAATAAAATGTCATCCACATATAGGCACAAAATAACACACTCATTACCTTTAACTTTAGTGTAGACACACTTAGCACTTTCATTAATCTTATAACTGAAAGGCAATATAGTTTCATCAAACTTTTTATGCCAATCTCTGGGAGCTTGTTTCAAGCCATAGATGGACTTGATCAACTTACATACTTTCCTTTCATTGCCTGATGCAACAAATCCATCAGGTTGATCCATATAAATCTCTTCCTCAAGTTCACCATGAAGAAAAGCCGTCTTTACATCCATCTGATGGATGATAAGACCATGGACTGAAGCCAATGCTATAAGCATTCGGATTGTTACCATTCTTGCAACCGGAGAGTATGTATCAAAATAATCAATTCCTTCCTTTTGCTTAAAACCCTTAGCTACCAATCTAGCTTTGTACTTATCTATTGAGCCGTCAGGGTTCAACTTCCTTTTAAAGACCCATTTGCACCCAATAGTAGAACACCCAGGAGGGAGATCAACCAACTCCCATGTTCCATTAGAAACAATAGAGTCAATTTCACTCTTGACAGCGCCCTTCCAGTGCCTTGACTCAGAAGAATCCATAGTTTGCCGGAAAGTTAAAGGTTCATCCTCGATATTGTAAATGATGAAATCACCTCCAAAATCCTTGACTACCTTTGCACGCTTACTTCTCCTTGGTTCCTCTAGTTCCTTAGGACTAGAGCTACTACTAGGTTCCGCCCCCATATTTGTCATCTTTTCCACATGATCAGGAATAGAACTTGATGTGTGAGTAGGATCTTCATCAGAAATCATTTCAGGTATTCCAGTCTTCATAGGGTAGACATCCTCAAAGAATGTCGCATCTCGAAATTCAACTATCGTGTTTGCCACTATACCATGTATGTCAGATTTTAACACTAAAAATCTCATAGCTGTAGTGGTTTCAAGATAGCCCAGAAAGATACAGTCAACAGTCTTTGGACCTAGTTTCTTTCTCTTGTGTTCAGGAACAAGCACCTTAGCAAGGCACCCCCACACACGAAGATACTTAAGACTAGTCATCCTGCCTTTCCATAACTCCAAGGGTGTTTTATCCATGTGTTTCAGAGGGACTCTATTCAAAATATGGCAAGCCGTATTTAGAGCCTCTCCCCACATGTATTTAGGCAACCCAGAGTTAATAAGCATACTATTAATCATATCTTTAAATGTTCTGTTCTTTCGCTCAGCAACCCCATTAGACTCTGGTGTGTATGGTGGAGTAACTTCATGAACTATACCATTGTTTGCACAAAATTCATTAAAAGCATTACTCATATACTCACCACCTCTATCAGATCTCAATCTTTTAAGTAGCTTACTAGTTTGTTTTTCTACTTCAGTTTTATATATAATGAATTTACTAAGTGCTTCATCCTTATGTCTAAGTAAATAAACATAACAGTATCTACTACTATCATCTATAAAAGTAATGAAGTATCTAAACTGGTCCTTGGTCAACACACCACCAAATTCACAAATATCAGTGTGTACTAAATCTAACAAGTCTGAATCCCTAACAACGTTATGAAAAGGTTTCCTTATATGTTTAGCAGACACACATACTTGACATTTAGAATTCTTTTCTATGGTATATTTTGGAATCAACTCTAAGTTCATCATGTTCTTAAGAGCACCAAAGTTTAAATGACCTAGTCTAGCATGCCATATATTTGAGGATTCAATACAGTTAACAGTAGGAATAACATTATTATTCAAATTTCCCAAAACGGGATCCGCATTAATAACAAATAAACCATTTGACAAGTAACCCTTGCCAAAGAATGTACCAGTGTGAATAAGAACTACTTTATTACACTTGAACGAAATTTCAAAACCACTAGAAACTAAACAGCTTCCACTTATTATATTTCTACGCATGTTGGGAACATGATGCACTCTCGTCAGAGATAAAAAACGTCCTGAAGGGAACTTCAGATCCACGTTTCCAACTCCATGTACTTGAGCAACACTAGCATTCCCCATCTTCACAGTCAGGCTATGACTCTGTTGATAAGATATAAATAAACTAATATCAGCACAAATATGTACATTAGCTCCAGTATCTATCAACCATTCATTTGACAGACAGGTAGAAAATATCACAGGGTTGTAGGATACATACCGGTCAACGTCGGTTTCAGAAGCCGTAGCCTCACCAACAACCATGTTCACTACAGGCCCACTTGCGGTTCCAAGCACAACATTTGCTTGCACTACCTCGGTTTTCTTCGCTTTCTTCGTAGGGCAGTCCTTACTCCAGTGCCCAACCTGCCCACAAGACAAGCATGGTTTGTTTGCCTTGGGTTTCTTGGCCTTGTCCTCGTCACTCTTAGGTTTATTACTATTAGCTTTCTTAGCAAAAGCCTTCCTCTTTTTTCCTACAGTTGCTATGTTTACCTTTGAGGTACCGTGTTCAGTTGGCATCACATGTCCCTGTTTGGACTTGTGTTGTTCTTGCACCGAGATGTCCAGCATAAGGTTGGTCCAGGTGATCTCTCCTTTCTGTCTTTTCAGGGAGAGAGAGAACTCTTCCCAAGACTTCGGGAGTTTTTCAATCACACTCATCACCTTAAACTTCTTCGGGAGATTCATTCCAGACTCCTTCAAAGCATGCACTATCATCTCGAATTCATGCACCTGCTCAGTCATAGACTTATTGTCCACCAGCTTGAACTCGAGGAACCTTGCCACAGAATACTTTTCTAGACCCTGTGAGTCAGTATTATGTGTCTGGTCCAGCTTCTCCCATAAGAGTTTTGCGGAGTAGGCATCAGAAGAATAGACATCAAACAAAGTGTTTGTTAGTGCCGCCAGAATTGCTGCCCTAGCCACTCCATCCTTCTCAGCCCACTTCGCAAAAGCCTTAACTGTGTCAGCCTTCTCTTGATCCACTACTGGTTTCTCATATTCCACAACCGGCCACAGACCCTTTATAGTCAACCACAACTTCATCCTTTTCTGCCAGCGAGAAAAGCCAATGCCACCGTTGAATTTCTCCGGTAAACCGGTTAGTTCAACAGCCTGTGGGAAACTATAGGTGGTCCAATCAATGGCCCCAACAGTTGCACCCGAACTGCTACCACCACCAACGATAACCTCACTTTCGTTAACCATTATGCTAAATTCTATATAACTAATATTCTCTTTAAGAATGTTGTAAATCTCACTAACAAATATAGCAACATAGAAGCAAGTGTATAAAGAATTTAGCAAGTTTAGGCCAAGACCACAGTTAACAAAACAAAACATGCAGGTAAACAAAATCAGTAACTGAAATAACGAAGAGAGAAAGAAAGATGTACCCGAAACCATAGCTTTTAACAGTGACTGAAATAAAGGTTCACAGATACAAAATGCCAAGAAAATGATCACAGCTGAGTCACCAGGCCTTGCTCGAAGTCCTGGCTGCTCTTGAAGAGAATATTGCCCCTACCTGCTGCGTTTGGGATGCGCACAATATCTGCACCAGGATAAAACAGCTCAGAGTTTATGTCAAAAGCAGCAACAAAAGCTCCACTTCGACCAGCACCTCAGTCGCCGGATAATATCAGCACTTCAGGACTTTTGGGAGAGAAATGCAGAGAGGTTGAAGAGAAGAGAAGATAATGTAGTGTGTATAATACATTCACTTTATCCTCTATTTATAGGAGAGGAAAAAATGAAACTGTCCACACACTTAATGTCTGAATTAAACTGCTTCATTAATAAAAAATCAAAACTGATCAGATTTTGAATTTAAATTACTTGTAACAGCTTTTCACATTAACACCCATTAAAACCCACATTATTATCAGAACTTAAGTTAATTTCTGATCTGATATCAGAACTTAAGTTAAGTTCTGATATCAGAACTTAAGTTAAGTTCTGAGATATCATATCATAACTTAAGTTCTGATTTTATTCATCAGTTACAGATCAGATTATATTATTTGTCCAGGTTCAAGGTATTTAGACTAAGCCCAACAATTTATAATAATCCAATCACTGATAAATAAATTCGAATTATAATTAATTCTCAAATAAATAAAATCCTCGCCCAGGTCGCCTTGCGTACGCGAGACGCCGAGACATTCGCCCAAATCGCCTTTCGACCCGACCCGGTCCGGTCCGGTGCGGTGCGTGGCGTGGCGGGGTGGCGGCGCGTGTGTGTGCGCGCGTGAAGCACATAACAACACAATGGACCATCACCCACCTTAGTAGTTGTATACTACTCATGTGGGTAATACCATATAAAGCACACAACCCCCTTTATTTATTTCAATGTGGGATAAACATTCTCAAATTTTTCCAAGCTTTTCCAAGCTACTTTCAACTCTTATTTCATATGGATTTCATTAAGAAAATTCTTAAAACCATACATGAAAATTTAAGTTCAAATATCATTGAACAATTTCCAATCATTAGATTTTAGGATTAACATCAAGAACATAATTAAATTAAGCTCTAAAATCCTAATTTTCTAACAGAATGAAACTAGTGTTGATGTTTTGATCGAAACAAACTTTGTAAATTGGGCAGTTTTTAAATCAAACCCCTAATTTTGTAAATTGGGATTTTTTCAAATCAAAACCCTAATTTACTTTTAAACATAAGTGAATATATATATAGCCATTGTATCTCTTATAAAACACTCTTTTGGTTTACTATCTCATCCAAAGTCGCCGTTAAAAGCAAAAGCAGAGGAAGGATGGTTCAGGGTCTTACTCATCGCAAACGCCACAATTATGCCACCAAATCCAACCAATACCGAATTGTCAAAACCCCTAGTACTCTTTTCAATAACCCCTTTTCTATTTCTGATTTTTTTTGTTACTTACTAGTTATTGATTTTTAAGAATATGTATGTTGTTTGATTTTATATTATATATTTTATTGTTATGTATATGTCTTTATTAATTATTTTTGTAATTAGTTCTAAAAGTGATTGTTTAAATTTGGGAAATATTAAGGTTAAGATTATGTAAACGATGATATTTTAAAATTTGATGAAACTTTAGGAGGTAAGCTGGTTTATCAGACAACTAAGAAGAGAGCCAGTGGACCTAAATGCCCTGTTACCTGAAAGCGAATCCATGGGGTATGTTTTTCTTGCATTTATTTTTGATTTTTTTTGCTATTTACATTGTGTATTTGTCGATTTTTAGCTATTAATTTGTGTTTTAGTTGTTACAAGGCTAAATAGTTGTTACATTTGGGCTTGTAGCAATGTAAGATTCTATATATATTTTTTTGAATAATTAGGCTTAATGCCTTATAGTTGAGTATTGAACGATAACAGATAAGCCCTAACCACTTGTATCGTGCTCGCTTTAAGATTCATCGAGTATATGAAACTACTAATTTTGACTCTTTGCATTTCTCTGGAGTCTCTTTTTAGGTCAAGCTAGCTTATACATGTGGTCACATGTCATCCGTCAAACTTAAATTATAGTGTTAAACATATACATCAATAACTACTAACAAAACTTTAAATCATATCCAAGACTGATTATGGTCGAGACTGATTACAGTGTCTGTAATTTGCTTTTCTATTTTGATATTTGATTAGTTGTGTCAATTCTGATGAGTTATTATAATAACTATCCTAAAATCTGAGCTATTTAGCAGTGCCTTCTCTTTATTGACTATGCAGTCTGAAGAAATATTTGATGGAGCCATTAGAGAAGTGAAAGAAGAAACCGGTATAATTGTACATCCAATTTTCTTTGTCACTCTTTGCATGATACCTTGAAGCAAATTACTACTTTTTCCATCTGCACAAAACATTCCTGGAAATGGTTGCCTTCAGGTCAAACTTTAATATTTTTGTGCTACCTGAGGTTATATGAACTTAAGATAATGTTTTTAAATGCACTCTGAGAAAATATATTTGTTTGCAATGGGAAGGCATGCTCAACTTGTGGCTTTTGAGAAATCAGATTTAACGTTTGTGGGTATGCTTAAACCACTGTCTGGTGACATCACAATTGATGAAAAAGAGATCGAAGATGCTAAGGTGACCGAGTTCTTCAATTCATGTTAAATTAACCAGAACCAAAATGTATAGACAGAGTCCAGTCTCTAGAAATTGAGAAAAATAAACTACACAGATGTAACAACCTGCTAATACCATATGTTGTTATAAATTAATGTACTAAGTTTTGCTATTTGGTTTAGTGGATTGAATTTACGGAAATGATTGAACAGTCATACTAGCTGATTTTCCCTCTACTTATGTGACTATTAATTTATTTTAGGAATTGTTTAATATTTACTTGAACCTTTTGACAGCAGAATCGTACTAGCTGATTTTGATATTAGTTGTCATAATCCATTAATATTATGATTTTCCTTTTACTCGTGTTATTATTTTTGCAGTGTGTGGCTTCCCACCCAGATACGAGAATGCTGTTCCTTAATGGTAAATATATTTATTTTGTTCTAGCTGTCTATATCTTATTATCTGTCATGCAGGGCTTGTGATGCTTTAAGAAGTTGCCTGCCAGATATGCTGAGAGATTCTACATTGAGCAGCTGCCTGAGGGTAAGTACTTTTCAGAACGGGACTCGCGATCAGCATTCCGTTGCTCTGGTTTGTGTTCTGTTATTTTTGCGGATATCGAAATGCTTTTTTTTGGTTACGTAATTGTATTTGATTTGTGAATTGTTTGCTTAAATAGGAAAGGTCAACGAATTAAACAACCATTTTGAGAAGTGCCAGCAGCTTTTGAACTCCATTTCTGGGTATACCAACGAATTGGTAGTTGCTTGCTTAGTGATTTTGCTTTTGACGTATAAATTTTGTTCTTTCGTCTTGCTATTGTTTTTGTACGGCTCTGGCATTATCTTTGGTCGGAACAAGTTTTTCCTTTGTTAGTTTCTCAGCCAATAATGGCTTACGTATTATACATTTTTGACTGGTTTGTTGATATGAATTACGCATATGTTAAAAGGGATTCAATCATGTGATCTATGTTTTGCAAGATTTTGAATTTATATTTTTGCTGCTTACATTTGTTTGAGTTGACTACAGTCGAAATATAATTTAGCTGATGAGATGTTTATTGTTTACGTCTTCTGGTCATTGGATAGTTTTCTTTACAACTGATAATTTGGTGGGGGCTGACATCTAAAGTTTTTGAGAGCAGCTTGGTCACCGATTATGGGCTTGTGGATTTGAAAAGATGGTAATAAAGCTGATAATTAATGAAGTTGGCGATTGCTAGTATATAAAGTTGGTGAGTACTAGTATATTTCATAGTTGTTCAAACACTGATATGCTCCTCAGTTGCTTTGTAGTTTAGTTTTATGTTTTCTCATCAGGTTCTGATTGCATAGGTAGAGCATTTTGAGCATTGGGCCCGGATAAAAAATTCAGAATTATGCGACAAAACACAATGAATGCATATGGTGCAGTTGTAGATGACTTTGGTCTGGAAACAGCCCGGGACAAATTGATGGAAGAATTTATTCGTCCCATTTCTAAAAGTAATAAGTTTGGGCTGATATTTAGTTAGGTTTAAATGTGTTAGTTTTAGTCGTATAGTTTTACGAATCAATATGTTGACAATTTGGTTATGACAAAATAGTATGGAAGTTATATTTATTTTAATGTTATGAGAATGATATCATTCAAGTTTTTTTGTTAATAACGAATTCAGTTTTAGTTATACTTTTGGAGCAAAAGTAATTTGGTTATTTTAGTATATAAGTAGTGTAACACCTAAAAATAAAAATATTCATCACTTTTACTGTGTTAAATTTGATGTTTAAGAAATAAATACAAATCAATTTTTGTAATAAAATTGATGTCTTTAGGCACATTGACATCGTCCAAAACTGATGTCTAACATCTTAATCAATATCGTTTTTTTAAGAATAAAATTGATGTCTATATAGACAAAGACATCGGGCAAAAGTGATGTCTAAGAAGCACAAATACATCTGTTTTTTGGAAAAATATCGATGTCTTGAAGAAAATAGACATCGCCCAAAACCGATGTCTAATACACCTTTGGACATCAGCATTTTTTTAAAAAACGATGTCTAAAAGCTCAAAGACATCGCTTTTAGGCGATGTTTAAGGTTTACAGAAACATCACTACTGTTTTAAAAACCGATGTCTAAGCCTTTTTTTTGTTATGTTAGTAGTTGTTCAATGTCATATATTTAATGTAATTATAACATAAAAATAATTCTGTTTAACATATTTTGTAAAAATTGGGACCTTAGACATTAAAAAATTACTAAAAACTGATGTTTATGCTAGTACAGACATCGGTTTCTGGCCGATGTCTTTTCTAGTACAGACATCGGTTTCTGGCCGATGTCTAGAATAGACATCGGCGACTAAGACATCGGTCAAAAACACAAAGATATCGGCCAGAAACCGATGTCTATTAGCTTTTTTCTTGTAGTGGACAAAGGGATTTTCCTCCTATCATAGACCTGGAAGGTCCAACACCAAGACAAAGGGTTGCGACCCCAAAGGCTGATCCAAGTGATTTAATCCCCCTAGAAGATCCTAACGATCCAAATCCACCATTCACTGAAGAGATAATGAATGCTCACATCTCATAAAAGTTCAAGATGCCCACCATCAAAGCATATGATGGTACTGGCGACAGAGCTAATCATTTTAGGACGTTCTCTAACGCGCTGTTACTACAGCCCATGAATGACGCTATCAAGTGTCGGGCCTTTCCTCAAACCTTGTCAGTTATGGCTCAAAGATGGTATAACCGTCTACCCCCCAACTCAATTGGATATTTTCTAGAACTAAGCCAATCCTTTATCAAGAAATTCATTAGTGGCAGAGTTCATGAGAAAATTTCAGCCTCTCCCATGGGAATTGTGCATGGAGCGAAGGAGTCCCTAAGAGACTACCTGAATCGGCTCACAAAGGAAGCCTTGAAAGTCACAGATCTTGACGACAAGGTAGCTATGATAGCACTACAGCAAGGGACTAAAGACGAGTTTTTTAAGATGTCAATCGCTAAGCGCCCCCCCTGAAAGCATGTTTCAGCTCCAACATAAGGCCGAAAAATACATCAAGGTGGAGGAAAGCATGAGGAAGATGGTGGTAAACAATGAACCCACGGCCAACAAGAAGCGGAAGATGGATCAAGAGTACGACGCCAAGGACAAGTATCCTCGAACTGAGAAGAACTCTGACCCCCTTCCAAAAAGAATCAACCACCAAGGTTCACTGAATATGCAAGGCTAAATGCTCTGAGAAATTAGATACTGATAAAAATTGAGAAATATAAGGATTTTAGATGGCTAAAACCACTAAGGGGAGACCCCGAAAAGAGGGACAAGAACCAATTTTATAGGTTCCATAAGGACGATGGTCATGATACAAATGATTGCAGAAACCTCAAGGACGAGATCGAGTACCTCATCCGACGAGTAAAATGTGGAAAATTCGTCAAGGGAGATGATGGCGGAGGCCACAAAAGAGATAATGACCAAGGGGGTAACAACAGAGGTCGAAACCCGCATCCCAGAGTGTGACAACCCGGGTTAAATCCCGAGCCTTTTTTAAAAACGGGTCAAGTCCCGATTACGGGTCCGAAATAAGCCGAAGCATATTGTCCCAAGCGCAGCCAACTTGGGTTACAACAAGCCCACCACAGGCCCCCAAAAGATCATGATTTTTTGGTGCATGTAGTAGTAGTACTTCACCTTATAAACTAAATAGAAGCCCTAAATCTCCTCGATGTGGGACTGGGGTGTTACAAACTCCCCCACTTAAACTCCTGATGTCCTCGTCAAGCCCGAACAGACAGCCCATAGGACCAAGATCGTACCTCTCTAGCCATTGTGGGATAATACCGGCTGACTTCGCGTCCCTACCTCCGGACCTCTTACCATTGTGGGATGATACCACCAGCCTTCGTGTCCCCACCTTTGACAACTTAACGTATCAAGCTTTCGAAAGTCGGCTCTGATACCATATGTGACAACCCAGGTCAAATCCCGAGCCTTTTTCGAAAACCGGGTCAAGTCCCGATTACGAGTCCGAAATAAGCCGAAGCATACTGTCCCGAGTGCAGCCAACTTAGGTTACGACAATCCCACCACAGGCCCCCAAAAGATCATGATTTGTTGGTGCACATGGTAGTATTACTTCACCTTATAAACTGAATAGAAGCCCCAAAACTCCTTGATGTGGGACTGGGGTATTACACAGAGGGCTAGTGATCAACATGATCTCTGGAGGGCCAACGGCTGCTGGGACAACAAAGAACTCTCGAAAGGCTAATACTAGAGAGGTAATGAGTATAGTTGGAGACGCACCTAAACATGTCAAGTCTGAGATGACACTTGAATTCGATGACCCCGACCTTGATGGTTTGAAATTCCCTCAGGATGATCCCTTAGTTATCACGCCAATAATTGGGGATTATCCTTTCAATAGGGTCCTGGATAACAACGGAGTGTCCATAGAAATTCTGTTCGATGACATGTTTCTAAGGATGGGGTATACTGACTCTCAATTAACCCCCTCTGATGCACCCATATACGGGTTTAACCAAGTGAATGTCAAGTAGAAACAATTTGACTCCCCATGACTATTGGAAAAGAGCCCAGAGAGGCCACACAGATGCTTAACTTCCAGGTTGTCAAGGCAGCCTCTACCTACAACGCAATCTTGGGGAGAATAGGGATTCACGGGTTTAAGGCCGTGCCCTCGACTTACCATATGATACTCAAGTTCCCTAACCAGAAATGGTGTCAGAGAAGAGAAAGGAGATCAAAAAATGGCCTAAAGTTTCTATGTAGAAGCACTTAGGCTCGGTGGAACTAGGGGGCATGTCCTCCAAATAGAAGACATGGATGTCCGAGAGAATGATTAGCGTCGAGGGAAGCCAGCTGAGGTCTTGGTCCCAATTCCTTAGACCTGCTAGACCTTGATAAGGTCATCTACATTGGAGCGTCCTTGGGGAAACCCCTGAGGGACCAATTGACAAAGTTCTTATAAGAAAACAATGATGTGTTGGCTTGGATAACGACCGACATGCCTGGGATTGACCCTACCTTATAACTCAAAAGCTGAATGTTGATCCAACTTGGAAGGTCGTGCAACAAAAGAAGAGAACCTATGCACCAGATAGGCTGGAATCCATTAAGCAGGAGGTTGAGAAGCTCCTTGAAGCTGGATTTATCGAGGAAGTACAATTCCATGAATGGTTGGCTATCCCTGTGATGGTCAAGAAAGCCAATGGGAAGTGGAGGATGTGCATCAACTTCACTAACCTCAACGATGCATGCCCTAAGGACTGCTACCCTCTATCAAGGATTGACACAATGATCGATGCCACTGCTGGGCACGAGATGCTAAGCTTCATGGATGGCTTCAGTGGTTGCGATTAGATTAAAATGCACAAGGATGACACCCACATGGTATCTTTTATTACTGACTTTGGTATCTTTTGCTATCTTGTTATGGGTTTTGGACTAAAGAATGCAGGAGCCACTCATCAAAGATTGGTGAATAAGATATTCGCTCATCTGATCGAAAAAACCATGGAGGTCTATGTCAATGACATGTTAGTCAAAATCCTAGCCAAGTCCAACCATATTAAAGACCTCAGAGAGGCATTGTAAGTGATGAGGCACCATAAGATAATGTTAAACCCTGCTAAGTGCGCCTTCGGCATTGGCTCTGGAAAATTTTGGGTCACATGGTCTCGAACATAGGAACCGAGGAAAGCCCTGACAGAATTAAAGTCATCCTAGATATGGAACCACCACATTCCATAAAGGACGTTCAAAAGCTAACTGAGAGGATTGTAAATTTAGGAAGGTTCATCTCTGAGTTAGGAGATAAATGCCTACCTTGATTTCAGACCTTGAAAAAGATGAAATTTTTTGAGTGGACATCTGAAAGCTAAGAGGCCTTAGAACAACTAAAGAAGTACATGACTGAAGCCCCGTTGTTGGCCAAACCGAGTCCGGAGGATATTCTTTAACTATGCCTCCAGGTCTTTGAGCAAGTCATGAGTGCCATTTTGGTAAAGGAAGAATAGAAGGTTAAAAAACCTATCTACTATGTGAGCAAGGTGCTCCACAGAGAGGATTTGAACTAATCCACTACTGAGAAGTTTGCACTTTCTCTAATAATAGCCTCGAGGAAGTTGCAACCATACTTCCAGGCCCACAAAATCGAAGTCCTGACAGACCAACTTTTGAGGAACATCATTCATAGCCCGAAAGCCAGTGGAAGGTTGATCAAATGGACAATTGAGTTGGGAGAATTTGATATCAAGTATAAGCCTCGGACAGCCGTCAAGGCTCAGGCATTGGCAGACTTCATGATCGAATGTACCATTATCGACTAAGGAGTCGGGGGTAGAGATAGTGACACCAGAAGAAGGAAAGAAGGATAAAGAAGAAGACTTGACTCTAAAGGAGTATTGGGTTCTCCATTTTGATGGAGAGTTCAAAAAAAAATCTAGTGGTGCAGGCCTAGTCCTGAAACGCCCTGGAGGGTTTATGATCGAATATGTTTTGAAGTTGGACTTCCCAACTATGAACAACGAAGCAGAGTATGAGGCTTTGATAGCCGAGTTAGGCTTTGCTAGAGCTGTGAGAGCCAAGAGTCTTAAAATTTGTGGAGACTTTAGGCTCATTGTTGCCCAAGTCAATGGGGGAGTTTGAGGCCAAAGATGATGCCATGGCCAAGTATCTAAGGATCGTGAAAGGAATACTGACTCAATTTGATGAATGGTACGGTGAATATATTCCGAGAGAAGAAAAAACTACGGACGATGCCCTTTCCAAGTTCGCCTCTTCTGAAATCGAGAATTATCCAAGAAGTATCTACTTCCAAGTTCTGAGGACCCTGAAAATTCATGTCATAAAACTGGATAGCACCAATTGGCTTGACTAGCTGCTGGATTAACCTCATCAAGAGCCATCTTGAGACATGTTGGCTCTTGGACGATGCCTAAGAGGCACACAAGTTATTAGTGAGTGTTATTCCCAAACAATCTAACAAAGAATTACAGGATGGGAGGTTGAATGTAATTTTGGCTACTTTTTGGATTTTAGAAACTGTTCTACTTTGAATATATAACTGTGTTTGATTTAGCTAAAGTGTGAAATGAAAGTATTGAAGAAATCAAACACAAAGTAACCAAATAAAAGTATTTAAAAACTTTCTGGTGGATTGAACTTTTCCACCAGGGATATATATAAATTCAAAAACTCTGTGATGCAAGAGTTGCACACAGCTGCTTACAAGTTGAACTTACAAAGAACAGCAAAATTCTTTACATATATAGCTTTATCTATTTCTCTGGTAATTGCTTACTTACTTTTTTTGTTCTGTTCAACTTGCTACCCTTGGTTTATATATCACCAAGTTATATGATAAAAAGACAAACAAATAAGACAAAATATTTCTTAGTGCAATTACAGGCTTCTTAATTTATCTATCCAGCATATTTGAATATCTTCAGTTTAGCATGGAAATGGAAATACTTCTTTGTTCTCTAAAACCTGTAAATATGCTGCCACATTCCATTTGCATACAATCAACGCATGTGACTGTCAATTCACTATCAACTGCTTTTGAATTTGATCATCCGTTGAAACTCTATGGGATCATCCGTTGAGACTTTAGTTGATCATCCGTTGAGAGTCTGTTTGATCATCTGTTGAAACTCTAGTTGATCATCCGTTGAGAGCATCTTCATAGCAGTTAACTCTATTTCACTTATACAAGATTACAAGGCATCTAATATTTACAGTTAGCCAGTCTATCTTGCATATCAATCTAGTAGTCAACATGACTTAAAGCATTCTACAGCATCTAGTTCTCTAAGGCATTATAATATGCAGAAATGTGCTACTAAACTTATTAATACATAAGCTACCCTTTCAACGGATATTAAAGTGATCATCCGTTGAAAGCTACAAAATCACTAAATTAAATCTACTAAGGTGTTCTGTTTAACTTATCATCAAGTACACAACATATTCCTAATAATCTCCCCCAATTTATGTCTACTGGAATTATAGGCATAAATTAAGAGAAACTTGATGATAACAAAACACCCTATAAATACAGACTGATTTCTAGTAGATAACATTAACAAGTGCTGTAATTTATTGAAAATTATGCAGAGGAAGGTTTATAGAAAATCTCACAAGCCATTCTCAAGGTGATCCTCTAGACTGAGCAAATATGACTTATTTCCTTGACTATCTGAACTTCTTTCCCAATTTCTCATTATTCTCTTCAATCTGGTGTTGAATTTGCCTAAAGAATTCAGATTCATCTTCATTTGTCTGATCCATCATTTCTTGCATCTCCATGAGAGTTTCATTGCTTGAAATTTTTAGCCGAACTTATAATCTGAAGAATCTTCTGGTGCATTTCTCATCCTTGAACTCCATCAATCAATAAGGCCTCACCTCAATTGTTAGGACTCTTGGGAGTGCATTTGATCCTCTCTAGCTATTCCTTATCACCTCAATTTTCATCTTCTTGTCAACAATGTTTGAACCCAAAGTTCTTCTTTATTGAGGAGAAAATTTTTACTAGAGCAGAATAACCTTCATTGAGAATTCTGTGAAGAGGCCAAGTTAGCTCTCTTCCACCCTTATACCTGAAGACCAATCTTTCTGGAAGATGCTAGTAGGCATCAATAACTCTTACTTCTTCTAGCTCATCCAGATAGAGATTTATGTCTGAAAATTCTTTGATGTCACAAATAAAGAGTTGATCTCCCTTGTTGACAGTTGGTTTGGGTTTGGCTAATGCTTTGGATTGAAGTCTGACATGATTAAACTTTTTGATTTCTCTTTTCTTTGTTTTCCTTGGTTTGGTTTGGATTGGAATATTTAGATCAGGAAGAGGTAGACCTTCCTAATCTACAGGTTCATCTTTAGGAATTATGGGTTCACCATGGAAATTCATGTCAGGATAAACCTTGAATTCAGCCTGCCCTATTGTGGGCATGACTGGTTGACTTGAAGTAGTATATTGGGTAGGCATGAACTCTTCCTTATCTTCATTAAAATTCAACTTCCTCTTTGGTTTGTATTTGTATCTTGGTTTCTTTGTCTGCTTTGGTTCTTCTTGCTTTTCTTCATTAACTGACTCAGCTATCACAGTAGACCATTTAGATTATGTGGTTACAGGATACTGAGCTTGGTTCTTGGCATCTAAAGCAACTTGCTTTTGCTTTTGTTTGAGCCTCACCTTTTCTTCTTTCTTAACTTCTGCAAATTGTGGATGTCCAACCACCACACAGATCAATTTGCCATTCTTGTATAATTTAGCAATTCTTTTCTTTAATACCGAGTCTCTGGGATCTTTGAAGAAAACAATAGATCTACCAAGCAGCTTCTTCTCATCAGGCTTGGGGATTTCATAATCTAGGTCCAATGGATTTTTGTCTGAATTTTTTGGATAGTTTCTCTTTGGCTGAAAAATTATATTGGCCTTTGGAGATTTTATTGTTGAGGGTTGACCCCTTTCCATGTTCCCTAAGCTCATGTCATTGGCTGAAATTGGTCTCAATTGAGAGAAATGATAGAAGGATTTGTCTTATTTCTCAATTGGACCAAATTTCTTCTTGATGTTTTAATCAAGTTCTTCCATTTTTCTTTCATCTCTAGCTCAACTGCTGCTATCTTGATCAAGTCAATGCTGTCAAGAACTGGTGACTCAGAGAAAGTAATTGCTGGAACAATCACTTTACTGACTTGTATGTTGTGCACTTTATCCCCCTCACTAACTGACTCCCCTTGACTAACTGGAATGATAAAATCTTTCTCCCCCTTTTGTTAGCATCAAGTTGAGCAGAGTTTGAGGTTTATGCAGCCACCAATTTCTGAAGAAGGAGTGCCTGTTGAGCTTGATGGAGTTGGATTTGAGTGATAGAAGTTTCTAGGGTCTTTAGCCTAGTGTCCAAAGAATCCACCTTGCTACTGAGATCAGAGTTTTTCATGAGTTGCCTGTTGATATCTAACATTGTTGTGTCAAGAAAAGTAGACTCCAATCTTTCAGTGATGTCCTTTTTTACTTGACCAATTTCTGTCTTGAGCTCAGTCACATCTTGATTTTGCTTTAGAGATTGGATTTTGTGCAAGTGAAGAGACTCAAGATGTGCTTGAAGAAGACTCTTGGTGTTGGCATCTGTCATAGCTTGAAGAGCTGTCTAAGTCTGATGGATTATATGGAATAGGGTGGATTTGAAGTGATGCTCACTGCAATCTTTGCTAAACATTCATGCTGAAGTGTTTGTGCTTGAGCTAGGACCTGCATCCCCCCTATGTCTAACAAATCCTCTTCATCATTAGAAGCATCCCCAAATGTGCCCCCAGAACCTAACTCAAAATCATCACCAGCTGCAGGTGGAAGTGAGTTGATTGTATCCTTGGCCCTTTGCATTGAAGCTGTTATATGCACCAAGTTGAGAATTCTCTCAGCAGCCACATTTTCCTGTTCAGCCAAAGCTTGATAAGCCGGAACAGGGTGAGTAAATGCCTCAACTTCATAAGAAACAGAGTATAAGACAACTTGATATTCTTGCTGAAATAGCTGCTTCTTTTCAGCCTCAATGACATCCCTTAACTCACTAACAACGGGCTCTTCTCATTCTTCAGTACCTGCCTTTCTCTCATTTTTTCTCGTTTCTTACATCAAGGGCTCCCCTTGGCTTCCCACCTTCACACCCTCACCTTCACCTTCTAAGGTGGGACTCCTCTCACTTACTTTTGCCAAGCTGGAAGAAATAGCTTGTAGTTGTTCACTCATTTCCTTTCCTTTTGCCTGAGAGCAACTCAGCCTCTCACTCTGTTCACTCCCTTCCCTCAATCCTAGGAGTGATTGTACAACTACTAAATCATCTGCACTTGTAACAATAGTTGAGATTTCAGGTGGTGCAGTGACATTCAACGGATAAGAAACATCCGTCGAGGTAGTAGTTGAGAGTTTTAACAGATGACTGCTGTTAAACACATCCATCGAGATACAATCACTGGTCAACAGATGAAGAATATCCGCCGAGATAGTAAAAATGACAGAGTTTGGAGTTGAAAATACTGTAGAATCTGTGATGATTGATTTGAGATTTTGCACAGATTTCTCAATATAATCAGAAAGGAATGACAAGTGAGCCAACAAATCATCCAAATGATGATGTCCACTTGCTTGAGATTTTGGCTTCTCCATGAGAGTTAAAGATGGAGAATCAGGAATTGATGTGTGAATCATATCCACATCCAAAGAATTTCGGGGTGAGTTTTGTGTGTGAGGTGCTTCTATTTTAAGAGATTTTGGTCGTTACTCCATATTTGCAGGAGCCATATCAAACTGACTTTGAGAAGGTGCTATAACTGAGTCTTTGACTGCAGTTTGCACAGTGTGTGCATCCTGTGTATCCCCAAGTGTTTTAGATTTCTTATTTCTTGTCTAAGGTAGGGGTGAGTCTGTGTCCCTAACCCTTTTGGCCTGTGCTCTTGGATGAGAGCTTTATCAATAGTTACATCCTTTTGAGAGGAAGCAACTAGTAATGAGCTAGAATCCTTATTAAGCACTACAGTTTGTTGGGAAACTGTAGTGTGGCTAGGCTGGGTTAACCACACCTCTCCCTCCTTATCCTCAGGGTTTCTTTGATTTTTACCCTGTCCTTCACCAGGCTTACTTCCCTTCACACTCCCCTCTTGGTTTTTAGTAATTTTTAAAACTAGTTTCTTTTGAGAGAAACTAGGGTGGGTTTTCTTTGATTTGGATTTGGAAATTTTTGATTTTGTGGATTGGGTAGGCACCTGTTTGGTCATTGTCACAGATGTCATAGCCACAGTTGTCTACAAAGAAACTGGTGGTAGAGAAGTAGCAGGGACATAAGTGTTTACCTCACTTACCTAAGGCTGCTCCATAATTTGCATGTAGATGATGGGAACCTCCTTATGGTGATTAGCCCTGTTAAGATCAGCAATTACTCTTCTCTCTTTGACCCAACAATCCAACTTGTTTATTGGGTTCACAATTGAGAGATCCTCAGATCAAAAGTTAGCTATCATCATAAAAAATCTAGCATAACAGATGTTCTTAGACCTCTTCTTAATGTCTCCTAATTTACTCCCAAATTCATACATCACAGAGGTGCTGAAATTAAAATACTTATCACTAAGAAGCATATAAATCATGTTAACGAGTGAATAAGTTACAACATCAAAATTGCTAACTTTACCAGAAAACACTTTAATAAAGGAATCACATAGGAAACTCCATTCTTTCCTAAAGCCTAGTCTTCTAACTTCACCTAACTTGGTGGTAGTAAGAGCATAACCCATAGAAATAAGCATGTTACTCACATATGTGTCTGTGTGGAGCAAATGTGTTATTTTCAGGCAGTTTAAAGCATTTTTCAAGAGCATCACAGTTAATACAGTGTTCCTTACCTTTGAGAGTGAAGGTAATGGTCTTATCCTTGGAGTTGAACACAACAGTAGTCCAAATCTCCTCAACAATCTCACAGAAGATAACAAGAGACTCAAGCATATCATAACTCAATTTGCAGCTTCGAATGAAGTCCATCATTTTGTGATAGTCTTCAGATGCAGGATTCTCCTTGTTCACTAGAGCTATGAAGTTGTTCTTTTCATATACATACCCAGTTTGAGACATGATTTTGACTACGGGTACCATTACTGTGATTGAAAGTGGTAGCAGAAAAGTGGTTTTTGCTTTGGAGAAGAAGAGAGATTAGAGATAGTTTAAGAAAGATAAAAGTAAAAATAAAAATGAAATAAGCTTTCATACTTTCTAAAAAATAAACGGTTAAAAAGTAAAAGTAAAAATAAAGTAGCCAATCAAATTATCCCAAAATAGCTGTTTAAAAATAAAGAAAACTGTCAATATTCTAATGATTATCCATCGAAGTATACTTACAGGCTGTAAGTAAACTCGACGGATAATATCTAGAACTAACGACTAAGATTGAGAGCAATTTGACGGATAAGGATTAAAAGTACCCAGAATAATATTTGATATTTCAACGGATGATACAATGAAATTCAACGGATAATGAACATCCGTCGAGATGTAAATTCTGACTTAGCCAAAATTTCAACTTTGACAAGAAACATAAAATTTTATTCTGGCTGCATTTCAATATGCTTAGACATCAAAACAAATTAAGAGTAATTAAGCATACCTAACTCACTTACCAACCTATTAAAGGTGGATTCATCAAGTGGCCTGGTGAAGATGTCTGCAAGTTGCTTCTCACCTGGAACAAAATAAAGTTCCACAGTACCATTCATGACATGTTCTCTAATGAAGTGGTACTTGATGTCAATGTGCTTGGTCCTTGAATGCTGTACTGGATTTTCAGTGATTGCAATGGCACTTGTGTTATCACAGAAAATAGGAATCTTATTCACCTGTAGACCATAGTCCAACAGCTGATTTTTCATCCATAAAATTTGTGCACAATAACTACTAGCAGCAATATATTCAGCCTCGGTTGTAGAAGTAGAGACTGAATTATGCTTTTTATTGAACCAGGATACTAGCTTATTTCCTAGAAATTGACAAGTTCCTATAGTACTTTTTCTATCAATTTTACAACCTGCATAATCTGCATCTGAATAATTAGTTAGATCAAAACTAGAATCTTTAGGATACCAAATTCCAAGTTTTGGTGTTCCTTTGAGATAAATGAGACTCTCTAGGATCATCCTGAAATCTAGCACAAAGACAAGTAGCAAACATTATATCTGGCCTACTGGCTGTTAAATATAAAAGTGAGTCAACCATGCCTCTATAGCTTGAAATATCCACAGACTTTTCAGTAGTGTTTACTTCTAGTTTAGTTGTAGTGGCCATGGGAGTTTTTGCAAATGTGCAATCCATTAAGTCAAACTTCTTTAAAAGATCATAAATATATATGGTTTGACTAATGAATATTCCATCACTAACTTGCTTAACTTGTAAACCAAGAAAGTAAGTTAGTTCTCCCATCATGCTCATTTCATATTTACTTTGCATCAATTTGGAAAACTTTTTGCAAAGTTTCTCATCTGTTGAGCCAAATATAATACTAGAGCCATTAACATTTCTATAGAATAAACTTTTATCAACAGTACCTCTTGTGAAATAATTTTCTAAGAGAAACTTTGACAAAGTGTCATACCAGGCTCTAGGTGCTTGCTTCAGTCCATAAAGTTCTTTCAAAAGATAGTAGACATATTCTGTAATATTGGGGTCTCCAAAACTAGGAGGCTGACTGACATAAACTTTCTCCTCCAAATCTCCATTCAGAAATGCACTTTTAACATCCATTTGATAGACTTTAAAAATTGGCATGTGCTGTATAGGCTAGAAAAATTCTGATGGCTTCAAGTCTTGCAATAGGAGCAAATGTCTTATCAAAATCTATTCCTTCTTGTTGACAATAGCCCTTAGCAACCAATCTAGCTTTGTTCCTGACTACTATGCCATTTTCATCCATCTTGTTTCTCAATACCCACTTGGTGTCAATAGGGTTCTTTCCTTTAGGCTAGGGGTACTAGCTTCCAAACTTTATTTCTTTCAAATTGGTTTAGCTCTTCCTGCATAGCTAAAATCCAATCAAGATCCAATAGAGTTTCTTCTACCTTTTTAGGTTGTTCCTGAGACCGGAAGCTGTTGTATAGACATTCTTCTTGAGTTTCTTTACTAGTTTGCACTCTTGAAGATGCATCACCAATAATTAGCTCAAATGGGTGATCTCTAGTCCATTTTATCTATTGTGGTAGATTAGCTCTAGATGAAGAGGCCTCATAGTTGTCTTGATGTGTGACTGAGTTTTGATTAGAAGAAACTCCCCCTGAGTTTGTGGATCTTTGACTTGAAGTTGGGGTTATTTCTGATTGTGATATGTATTGGCTTTCAATTCCTATTGATGGCTCAACGGATGTTGATCTTTGCCTTTCGATGGATGATGCAGACTGTCTTTCAACGGATGATGCACTTGGTCTTTCGACGGATGTTGAATTATGTGGTTTATTTGTTGTAGATTTTTCTGCATTATCCTTAGATATTGTTTCTTGATCACTTCCATCATTACTATCATCACAAATCATCTCAACATTGTCAAATTTGAGGCTTTCATGGAAATATCCATCTTGTAGTCCTTCAATCTTTTTATCATCAAACACAGCATGTATAGATTCCATAAAAATATTGGTTCTGAGATTGTAGACTCTGTATGCTTTTCCAACTACATATCCAACAAAAATGCCTTCATCTGCTTTGACATCAAACTTTCTATGCTGATCAGTTTGATTTCTTAAGTTATAGCATTTACAGCCAAAGACATGAAGAAAGTTTAATGTTGGCTTCCTATTCTTGAACAACTGGTAGGGTGTCATGCCCTTTTCTTAATTAACCAAAGAAATATTTTGAGTATAGCATGCAGTTGTTAGTCGTTAAACACGCGCTAATAATACACGCAAGTATACGCGTTCGCAGGTAATATAGAATTATTTCTAGTTCGTTTCCACTGAGACTGGCTTTGGTTAACTATGTAATTTATGCAATTATGCACCGATGATATGGTTATTATCCAATGCTAAGACGATAACATTTTGGGGTTTTGATTCTAACTATGATTAACAAACAATTATAACTAAGAGAGTAAAGAGAGTTGTATATTATATGAGACAAACAAGAGATTCTAACTTCATTAAATACTTCATTCAATAGCCTTTTCGTTCTTAACCTTAGCATGTAATGGTGATGACACTAATCAGATAACATGAAACTGATAAACGCCAACTTTCATTGCACGAATACCATACTACCAGACATCCACAAAATAGATAGAAGCTGAATAGACACCAATTATATTGAGACCCTATATGTCTATAGAATTTGACAACATAAAGGTTTAAAGCACAAGTTATCTATCGTGATTACATAGGGCAAGTAAGATGGTTAAAATTACCTACGAGTCATGCATAACAATAACACATGAAACTATGCTAGCATGGCAAGTTCTAAATCCTTAAATTCACTGTCGCTTCATTAAGAATTAACACACTATCTTATAAGTTCGCGACGCTCATAAGACGAACACGCACAACCAATACTAGGCTATCATACAATCACCACACACTAAGGTATCAAAATAATTTTTTTCAGCGACAAAAAAAATTTGCTAAAAAAATAAATTTTTTAGATTTACTTATTGGCTTTATTTAAGCCCGATTAGTGAAAATTAGACGAAAATTAGGCCCTATTAGGGCCAATTAGTCACGATTAAGGCCAATTAGCATACTTTAGCTCAAAATTAGGCTATGTTAAGCCTGGTTAGCAGTTGTTAGCCTGAAATTAGCCCCGATTAGGGTCCATTAGCCGCGTCTAAGGCCAAGTAGCCTCGATTAGGGTCTAGTAGTGACTTTCACCTTATAATTAACATTGACGAAGGTTAAGATGTGATCACCGCCCGACATATAGCCCCGATTAGGGCGATTTAACATTAAACGTTATTCAATTAGCCTCGCAAAGTCCTAAAAAGTAAAATATCACTTAAGAATAAATAAGTCACTGTTAATGTGTAGGTCGCTCCACATATCATAATATGACCAAACCCAATAAGGGACGAAACTACCTCCGAGTCACGAATAGACCATTATAACTTTCACGAAAACTCGAGAAGTTTTCCCGGAAGTTGGGGGCAAATGATATGGATGGAAAGTAATCTGTAAAGACACAATTAATGTTGAATTATTTGTGTCCTGGAATTGACTTGTCAAACCCGTGACGTGGCGGCCCAAAGTAAGTTGTCACGGTCACGACGCAATATGAGTTTTTATAATCCAGGTAGACTGTGACGGCCACGACCCAAAGTGGGTCGTGCAGCCCACGACCCGAAATCAGCTACGTGATAAGCCCGCCGAGCAGGCCTGAGAATGAGATCTAATATGACACCAAAATCGTATCCAACATGGAAACAGACTCCTCTTATGAAGGATTCAGAATCCTCCATCTAGGAGAGTCCTACTTATCATCTAAGTAGGAGACTTGTCGACCAAGTCTCCCTACCCTAGTCTAAACTTAGACTCAACATATATATAAAGGGCTCTACGCCTCAACCTAAAACTACATTTTTTGGCTTGATTTTCCATAATAACACTTCTCTGCTTTTCTCACAAATATATCTACCTTGTATTACTGATTCATATTTCACGGTGATGATACTCATTTGTTTGATACTGTTGAGTTTTTCATTTATTCTACGTGCTGAGACATAATCTTCACACTTCAATGCATGACAGTTTTATTACTCTTTTATCTTGGTTATCACTTCAAAAGATCACAATTTGGAGAGTACTTTTATAATGAATGACGTCTTTAATAACGTTAAATTTGATCTGAGATTTACATCACTCTGTTTGTAGAGGACCCTGTTATTTTGTTTAACATACAATGTCGTAGAAATTACAAACTTAACTTGATTATTAATTCTTCTAAGTTAGACTTTTGTTTATCATCCAACAAGTTTATTAATTATAGTAAAAGATATTATGAAGAGTGAGACAAATTTAAAACAAGTATATATATAGTATTTAAAATGTCAAAATAATATACACGTGAAAATAATTAAACTTTATTTGTAGACTAATTAATCATTATTTATTTATTAATTAATATATTTTTACGTTAATAAATTCTTACAATTTGAACGCATATTCAAATTTTAGAAATTTTAGTATATATTGAGAATTTAGATGCTTGCTATTGTGGTAGTAATATTTCAATGGCTATTTCAAACAATTTAGAAGGCAAAAAATCGAACACATGGGCCCAAGTACAAGATGTATGTTTGACATCCTCTCACTTCTACCCTTCTGAATAACAAGGCCCAAGCCTATAGTAAGTTTGTAACGGGCCTCGTGAAAAATTACACACTGCGCAAGTTGAATTAAAGACCCAAACCACTACACATCTATCTATTATAAATTGTTGGATAACCCTTTCCTAAGATTGGTATCCATATTTTGGCTCGGATATAATTTTTAACTTTAATTTGACCCAGTGGACTATCCATTTTTAGGTTTGGTATCCATATTAGGTTTATAAAAGATCCATATATTTATTATGACCCATTTTAATTATAGAAACTTTGCAATACAATTATAAATATGAATTGTATTATTTATGGTAAGTTTTTAATACAAATCTATATATTATAAATTGTTTGATAACCCTTTCCTAAGGTTTGGTATCCATATTTTGGCTCGGATATAATTTTTAACTTTAATTTGACCCAGTGGACTATCCATTTTTAGGTTTGGTATCCATATTAGGTTTATAATAGATCCATATATTTATTATGACCCATTTTAATTATAAAAACTTTGCAATACAATTATAAATATGTATTGTATTATTTATGGTAAGTTTTTAATACAAATCTATATATTATAAATTGTTGGATAACCCTTTCCTAAGGTTTGGTTTCCATATTTTGGCTCGGATATAATTTTTAACTTTAATTTGACCTAGTGGACTATCCATTTTTAGGTTTGGTATCTATATTAGGTTTATAAAAGATCCATATATTTATTATGACCCATTTTAATTATAGAAACTTTGCAATACAATTATAAATATGAATTGTATTATTTATGGTAAGTTTTTAATACAAATTTGAAGTAAACTATAAATTTTGACAAATCTATTTATAGAAATAATCCATAAAATATATAATATAAAAATAATTTATGTAACGAAAGTATTATATAAATAACTAAATTTTTTAGAATTATATTATTCAATTTTAATTATAAATTTATTTATTTATTTTATTAAATAATTTTTAAACTACCCGTATGCAAAGCACGAGTTATAAACTAGTAAAGTTCAACTGCAAAGACTAGAAATGAAAATTTTAATTATCATCGAGGAAAAAGTCAAAGTCAAAATTTATAAATGTATGGCTTTGCCCGCTTATTTTAGAGGTTGACTTATTTAAGTCAAATTTAGCCAAGAATATACTTTATTCCCCATTTGTGAGTTCGTTTTTAGTTGTCACATTTAACTTTTTAATAAGTTTGACCGATAAAAAAAGGGTAATACCTAAAAAGGGTAATTGTTATGTCAAAACTAGAACCACGTACTGTATTGCAAATAATTATTATTGTAAACTAGTTAAAAAAATTTGTTCTTATGTGAAATACTAAAGAACTCGTGAATAACTATTAACATGCGAAATATGTGAGCACGATTGGATAGCTGAGTCATTAATAACTTATTTTATATCGTCTTTTGTGTTCATGAAATTTTTAAAATAAATACTCATTTTTTCGATTTTTGTTGAGAAATTTTTAAAACACATACTAAGTTATACTACTATAACTTATATTAGTAAAAATAAAATGTAAAATATGCATGGTACAACTTTGAACACATGCAACATCTACTCAAACTTAGGCTAAACCACGATATTATGTATATATTTTATTAACTTTGACGGATATTAAAAGAAATTAAAAAATAGAATATATAAAATTCTTTATTTAAGAGGATACAATATTTGTGGTTGGAAGGTACCACAAGTTCTTAGTCCAAACCCATGGGTGGTATTTGGTTGTGGCTAAATTCAATTTGACATCCTCGCAAGATGTTAGTTTGGAAAAAGGATCGTGACATATCAAATTCTACTTTATTATTTCAACTTTATTTGTACAATCAAAGCACAATTTAAATAGGTATATTTCACATCTAATATATTATTTAATTTTAAATAAAATCATTATTACTATTATTCTTATTTAATGCCAATTAGTAATATTTTAATTTCTTAAAAAATATAAAATTACAATTTAATTATTTATATTATATTTTACCAATCATATATACATTTTTCTTAAATATTTGTTTGTAAATTGTATAAAAACTTAATGATTTGTATAATATATATTAATACATAACATATGAAAATAACTGAGAATAACTGAACTGTCAATTATATTTAAAATTAAATAAATTCATTTCAAAACCATCAAACAACGATAGATAGTAGTTGGCAGATGGGGGTTTCGCAAGTAAAATATTTAATTAACCAAAAGAGTTTGAAATATAAACAACCAAGATAAAAGTCGGTCCTCGTAAGGGTACTTGGACGGCTGAGATTAACTCAGATGTCTACAAGAGATCAACATCAATGAAATAGAAATGTAAATGTTTGACCTTGACATGGAATTGGAATTTTTGTTTGAGAATTTTACTACTTGGGGCTAGAAAAGACTCCCAAGTCCCAACTACCTTCTCAAGTGAGTCACAAGGTGTACTCAAATGCTCTTTGTCAACTTCTATCAACTTGAGTCACAAATGGCCTTTTTTAGCCATAAATAGATAGTTACAAATGGCTTACAAGGTTGATGGAGAATATATTTCCCATTTCTTTTTGATATATATTATATATTAATATGTTATAATTACATAGTTCAATAGATTACTTATAATCTATACTGTTATATTAAATACGGAATATTAAAAATTTGGTTATTGGTTCTTTGGTCACTCAATTCAAAACTGTTAGTTTAAACTGATGAGAATAATTAGATATAATCTTAAAAAATTATTACTAAAAAAATATATGGTTCAAATCTAATTGATAACATATTAAAATTATAATATATTATATAAAAATAAAAATAACCATGCGGGTTATATACTAGAAAATATTAAAAGACATAGTTCCGCAACCGACTAAGAGATCTAAATTTTAATTAATCGATATAAAAATTATTACCGAAAAATATGAAAAATTATATTTAATACTATTATTAGATAAATATGAAGAGTTCATTTATAATATAAATTTCATAATTTATTGTAAATTAGTAATTAGTTAAATAAATAACTATGATATTAAAATAAATTTAAAGTTATACATTCAAAATTAAAACTATATTATCATATTGGCTTTTAAAAAGTGTAGGTCACAAGTTCAACATTTTTAGCTTATAATGTATAAATGTTATAAATTAAAGTGTAGAATTGAAATTTATAAATAAATAATTTGTAATATGAGTCACCAAATATATAAAAATAATTGATAAAAGAAATATCACTCTTAGCCGGCAACATAAAAATTTAAATATACAAATTTTGGGTGTTAACATCTTCGGACTATTTAATTCTTAAACGCTCATCAGTTGAAGCCATCTCAAGATTAGTAACCAGATATTTCAAGTTGATATTTTAGGCGTTTTGCCATTTCGTTTGTGTGAAGTTGCATTTAAAAATATTGTCAAAAAAAAGTTGCATTTGATTAAAGAGTCTTAACTATGTCAATATCATAGCGACGATAAATAATTTTAAATTTTCAATACAGCCGAATATGTTTTCTTTTTGAATGACAGTTAGATATATTATACATTCCCTTTATTTCACTTATTTATTTATATTGAATGTGTTGGTCAAATTTGATATTTTGTTGATCTTATTTATATTTAAATTATATTTTGTAAGGTTTATAAATTTAAAAGCCGAACCTTGTAATACAATAAATATGAAAACATATACATTATATGACATGTATATATTAATATTTAGGGTGTTTGAGTTTGAATAATGATTAACGAGTTTGGCTGTGAAAATTTTAATTAATTATTTTAACAAGGTTATTATTTTATTATTTAATCGAGATTCTACTATAATTGATATAAACATCCTATTTTTATTAGTTATTAGGTGAATAAATTTCTTTGAAATTCATTTTATTTTAGTATCATTAATTTAATATAAAAGTCTTTTGATGTGGTTGAATTCTTATCCGCTTCAAGTTAAGGTTTTCCATTTGGTGTGTTAAGACAAAAAGTCTGAACCGAAAATTTGGCCTGACCCAATTCGGTCAAAATTCTGTCAAGCCCGGTCTGATCCGGTCCCGGCACGGGTTTAGGGCCACGACGGCCCCTATATTTTTAGGCAAATTCTGTCCCAGACTGATTAAAAATCTCTAAAAAGCTCAATCCGATTTAAATTAGAAAAAGTCCGGCCATATCCAATTTGGCAGAAAACAAGCCCGGTAAATTTCGCCTCGAGTGCCCAAACAAGCTCTGACATTTTCGGAAAGTCCGGCCCAGCCCGTTCAAAATTAAAGTCCGAAAAATCTGATCCGATCAAAGTCCGAATTTTTTAAGGGTTATTCAAAACGCGGACGGGTGAGCCTTTTATGCATGTTTAGATGCAGGTAAAAAAACCTGCCCCGTATGTATTAAATTTACATAATTTCGTATGAGTGTGTCCACTGGCTTCACTAAGAGGATAACCTGTTCCCTTACCGACGCAAATGGCATGACCAAACATAACTTGTGAGGATGTAAATTCCTAACTTTCTATTGTTTAAAATTCATGACGCTGGATGATAAGCAACACATTCGTTCTAGCTAGACACGGTCGTAACATTTTTCCAACCTTAAATCAAGTAGTGGAAAATAGAGATTGCTGTATTGACGGAGACACATATACGAAACATTAAAAAAGAGAGCTTAGAAGCTAATTAAAATGATAATATATGTGAATGGGATATTTTATGAACTATGAACTTCCCAAAGTCAATCATGAAATGTATCATTTCACGACACCGGAGACACGCTTGTGTTTCATAAACCAATTGTCAATTCAATATAACTGTAGTGTACGTAGTTGAGTTGCATATCATAAGATCCCTCGCGAAAAGCATGGCATGGTTAATTAATTTATATTTGTCAATTTTGTCAAAATCGCCGATTCTTAATACTTATATTTTAATACATTATTATTTTTGTATTGTTAGAATATTACAGGGTAGGAGGTCTCTCCTACATTTTAAGATTTTAGATGAACTATTTAGCGAACTTGATATCTCATCGACAAAACTTCATATCATTCTTTACATTCTAAGAAAGAGTTCGTTATGAACACGAAAAAATGATTCAACTTCATGTCATTCTTTACATTTTAAGAGTATCTCCAAGATACTCCTAGGATATCTCTTATAAATAAAACAAATAATAGGTTTAAGACATTGTGCCCGTTTGAAAAATTTTAAAATAAGTAATTTATAAGTGATAATTAGATGAATAATTATAAGTTTTGTAAGTGTTTGTATAATTTTGCTTATACGTCAATTTTTTTTTTAATTTTAATGAACCTGAATAAATAATTTTTAAATATAATTATCTTAATTCGTGGAGTTAAAATTATAATAACATTTAAAATATATATTTAAAAATTAAGTTAATAAAAAACGAAAATTCAAAATAATTTCAAAAAGAATACGCCGCCTTTCAACATATCAATTTATAAGTTATAAATTCTACTAATAAGTTAGGTCGACAAATCTCGTCGATAACGTGTTAGGGACTTGTGTCATAAGTCGACTTATAAGTGGTGCCCAAATCGGCCCAATATAAAGGAAGACACTCTTTATACATGTTCCTAATTATTAATATAACATGTCAAATTTTTAAAAAAACAATTAACTAGTCTTTTGAAGTGGATTTTATCTTAAATTTCTAATATTTTAAATTTAAAGATTTACATGACTAGTTTCCTCGAGATGCTCTAAGAATTTATTATAGACCAGAAAAAGGATCCATTTCTCGTCCAAAAATAGATTTGGATGAGAAATTTCGACCAAGATAGTGTGTTAAAATAATATAAAATTCAGGTGCGACTTTCTTAACACCTCTAACACTTGGGGATTTGAGACATTTTTTATACACTCTAAATTTAAGATTTTAAATGAACTCGTTACTTAATCAACCTCAGCCATCATTCACAGTATATTGGCCTTTTGTTTTTTAGTTGCAGGAATTTTGAAATTTGATTCTCATTTTTTACAACATAAACTTCTTGTCTCATATACATTTTTAATGTTGAAAAACATTGCTTATCACATAATCAACCCCTAATGGTCAACCTTAGGATTATAAATTTGAGTTAAGAAACAAACTTAGGCCATAATAAGATAGATTAGATAGTTAATTATCATGAAATGGTACTTGATTTGACTCCATTAGCTACTAATCTTGTTTTATTAACGCAAAGCGCTATCCTAATCATAAAGTCAATTAATTTAGAGGCTTGGGGCTAGTACTTTTGTTTATTGAGCATGTGTACCCCTGATCCATGGTTGACTTTACAAAAGTTCAAGAACAGCTTTATATGTTGATGGAAAATGGATGATTATAACTGTTGATCTGTTTTGAGTTTGACCATGCTGCTCCTTGGGGGATCCCAATAAACATACGAGGTTAAGCAAAAGTTTAAATAGATAACGAAGAAGTATTACAATATTTTATACTTGTAGTATCACAATAATTTACGTTATAATCAAAGATTAATTTGATAAATGCACCTCAATTAGACTGTGCTCGTTAATTTTTATAGTTGAAGCAAAGATGTGTTTGGTGGAGCAAATTCACCAGTTTGATGGGTGACTTGCATTCTATATGCAATGTGTGCTTGCAAACAGAAATCCCAAAATATGCATTGATTATAAAAACATTTTTTGTTTGTGTTAAACACGTTTGCCAAATGCACACTTTTAATTGTTAATATCTTTAATTTCGTATTAGTATTAAATATAAAAATTTTATTGTATTAAAATACTCATAAATATGAATCCAACAAAATCACTATGATTACGTTTGATATTATAAATTAAACGTAAATTAGTAGTTAATCGCTTATTAGTAAAAAAGTCAAAATAAGAAACACATTTTTATAAATTAAACGTAAATTAGTAGTTAATCGCTTATCAGTAAAAAAGTCAAAATAAGAAACACATTTTGGGAAGGGGGAGTAGTATTTTCACTTCATACAAAGAGACATGTTAAACAGTATTTACATGCACATGCACACATTGACTGTGAACTCATCTTTTAAAACTAAGAATAACCATTTGATCATGTTAGAAATCTATATTTGATACTATATTAGTCTGCTTATATTAAAATTAATTTAAATAATGTTTTATGTAAAATGTTAATTTATTTGAAAAATATAATATGGTTGCTAAATCTATTTATTGATCATCAATAAAACTCTTCATTGATCCATTAAGTTTGTATATGTTACCCACTTATTATGACAGCTATAGATTCAGAAATATCAGAGATGAAAATGGTTAATTAGTTAAAAAAAAATTGGATTGAACTTTGAACACAAGCATGATAAAATAGATAAAATATTGATATTATTCACTATAGCCAACTTGGTGAAAACATACAATGAAAAAGATGATGGTATTACACAGTACTATATTCTGATTTACAGGATTCTGGCAATCCAAAAATTTTGAGAAGGAATTGCCATAAAAAAAATCAGTAATATATATGAACTTGAACCAAAAAATTATATGTAATAAAATAAATAAATAAACAAGATATTATTAATTACTTAACATAGTATATATAATAAGTATTACTGTTCTTCATGCATGGATCATCTTGTTCCTCTTCTCCATGAAAACTTGGATCCTGTTGAGTGCAATATCTAATGTCTGCTCACTCATATTCGCAAAGCAAACTCTGAACCATCCAGCTTCTGAACAGTGACATGAAGATCCTGGAGAAATATTCAACTTCACTTCCTTTAGAATTGATGTCCACAGCTCCAATTCACATTCTCTTGTATTTTTCTCCAATAATGGACTCAAATTCATCCAGCAAAAAAGTCCTGCATTCCCTTCTAAGCACTCGATACCCGATTTTCTCAGCCCCTTTATGATCATCTCATATCGTGCCCTTAGCCTTTTTCGGTTTTCTCTTATGTAATTTTCTGTGAAAGTTTCATCAGATAACATGGCTGCTAGAAGATGCTGAGTTTGTGATGATATTAAGGTGAAACTCGACATTCTTCGTGCTGTTGTGACAACTTTGTCGTTGTAGGAGTATATTGTACCTACTCGAAATCCTGGGAGGCCAAGATCTTTCGAGAGACTATAGACAATGTGAACTCTCTCAGATTCTTTGTAGTCCCTATCAGCTAGTACTTCTGCAATGCTGACAAATTCGGATGCATAAAATGCTGATCCGGAGTAGATTTCATCGGAGACGAGATGGATGTTTTTGGTTGTTGCAAAGTCAAGAACTTGTTCCAAAACTTTTCTTTGAATTGTTGCTCCTAGAGGGTTTGATGGATTTGTTATGAGTACACCTCTAACTTTCATGTTCTTGGATGTTGCATCTTCGTATGCTGCTTCTAATGCTTGCGGTGTGATTTGAAAATTGTTTGAACTGTCACAGTGGATTGGTACAATTTGTACACCAGTTCTCCATCTTATATCTCTGTCGAATCTGTAGATAAAGAAGTATCCGGAATTTAGTTTACTGATCAATTTCACCGATAAAGTATCCGAAATATATTGACCGTGAAGGTTTTAATGAAATCTTACCCTGGATAGTATGGAGTTGGGACTAGCAATGCATCACCAGGATTAGCTAGAATGAAGGTTAAGAGTTCATTAGCAGCTGTTGCACCTGCTGTTATCACGACTCTTTCGGGGTTAAATTTAGCTCTTCCCCCTCTGATTTTTCCCATGAAACTTGCCATTGCCTGGAGTAATCATGCACAGAAGTATATTAGTTTGATTGATCATAAAGTTTTTGCAGTAAATATTTTGTTTTAGATAACATAATTATTTTCTGTCCAAATCGGAACAAGAGCTTAAAAATGTAATTTTTGTTTACCTTTCGGAAAGAGAGCAGTCCATGATAATCCTGAAACAAAGCATTTTCTCTGAAACTAGGAGTTTTTTTGCCCCAGCTAACTGTTTCTGAATGGTTTTCCAAGTACTCCTCTAGCAAATCAAATGAAACCTGTTGATCAAGAAACAACAAGGTTAATTACTCGGTAATTAACTTCGATGATTTTAATATAATTAACTAAAGTTAATTACATGTAGATACTTACTTGATTTTCTGCCAAGCCCATTTGAATGACACCAGTGGAGTTATGGAACTCATCATAAGGATTTTCATCATAAGCTTTCCATCCAGCAAAGTACGGTGAGTCTTCTCCGTGAGTTTCGGAATTCGCAATGTTTGAAAGCTCAACAGAAGAAGCTTGTACAATCTCTATGGCCATTTGAAATATTCTGTTTGATGATGATATAGCTTGAAAGATTGTCTGTGAGTTTATGAGAACAGAGAAGAGTGTTTTCTTGATGATTTAGCAAAAGAAGAGAGTGTTTTCTTGATAATTTAGCACAAAAAAGAGTGTATTCTTGAATGCTTTGTCTTGAATGATGTTTGAAGAGTTGAGAGATGAGAGAGTATTGTTTGTTGCTGTTGAAAGCCATTGTATTGACAAGTATATATAGCTACAAGGAAAGGCTAAGTCATGAACTGAGGGTCCCTTAGGAGATGCTAAAAAATTCTGTGAATAAAGAAAGGAAAAAAGAGAAGCAATGATTGATTCTGTGTAGTAAGCAAGATTGATCAAAATCAAAATCACCTTTTTACGAACATGTACCAGTAGGTGTTTATTACTGGTGACAACTGTTGAGCTTCTGTCATATTTTCTAAACTTTAAAAGTTTCTCCCCCATGACTCATTCTCCAAAGATCCACATCATTTATGGTGGTTGTGATGGGGTGGGTATACTTCAAACCTTCCATTTTCAAACTCTAATTCATTATTCAAGTGGTATGTTTTAAAATGCACATATGTATGTGTTTATGTGGCCTTTCTTAAATATTTAATATTTATGATGAAATATATATAATAGTAAACATTGTAATAACTCTGGAGGGAACTTGGTGAGCAGAGTAGGCTGAAGTCTAAATTAGGCTCAGATAATTTTAAAATTCTGGTTCCGTCATATAACATAGGTCCCGATAATTTTAAAATTCTTGTTCCGTCATCGACTATAATCAATCTCAAATTTGTCATCAAACATCTACCCAGAAATGATTCTCTGGATCAAAATAAATTAATGTTGCTTGTAACTTTTTATCCCATGCATTCTATATTTATGAATTTTGGAGATCATGATATATAAGAGTCATCATATTCAACCTATGACAACAAGAAATCCTAACACAAATCATTATGAAGACCACATTAACTAATTAAATACAGTAGTAATTATAGAGGAGCAGAGATTAATCTTTACATGAAATATTGAGGAGATCTAAGAGTAGTTAAGCTTTTGATGATCTGACAAAGATATCAAATTGCGCAAGATTAGGATTCTGATCTGCAAACCAAAGTCAAGACAGACTATAAACTGCGATGAAGATTTGAGGGCTCCACACCATTACTTTAGAATCTGAGCATTTTAACAACATAACTTATGACTTGAGATGTTTAAGGATTGTAACTAATCACACTTAAGGTACTACTAATCACACTTCTACATCCAATCATTACCTAAAACAGTTTTTAGCATTCTCATAATGTATGTACCATGCAAACAGTTTTTAGCAGTGCTATATATTGGGTCGCCATTAGTAAAGAACATGTTTGAGCTTGAAGCTAAAAATATTGTTATGCACATTTTTAAGTGCACAATAATTGTTCTCATTTTTTGAGTTTTAGCTATGCTAGCTAAGGGCTTAAGTCGGGTCAGTCTAGACTTAAGTAGGGTCTCAATCTTAAA
Organism: Apium graveolens; assembly: GCF_009905375.1. Classification (NCBI taxonomy): domain Eukaryota; kingdom Viridiplantae; phylum Streptophyta; class Magnoliopsida; order Apiales; family Apiaceae; genus Apium; species Apium graveolens. Next base: position 9,269,077 of record NC_133654.1, on the reverse strand, counting down.
AATCAATAGAAAATTAGTTTTTAAGTCATGCATTTTAGTTAAAAGTGAGTAAAAAATTGATTTTAAAATCCTAAACCTTAATAAGATGTTATTTTAGGCTGAGTTATTTTAGAATCCTGGTTCGGCTGTAGCCGAGGCTAAGAAGTGTTCTCAATCGAATTACACTCTGTTTATATGCATGCATGCTAATATAGTAACATGCAAACTCATGTTTTGATTAAAATTATATCTATAATCATATCATGTAGAGCCTTGGCGTATGATAGGCCATAGAAATAGGAGTTGAGAAAGTTGAGATTGTGTTCTTTATTATGGAGGATTCAACTAACTACCCAAGAGAATAAACAACTTTTCAATGGAGAAGATGATATGAATAAATATGATTCTATAGATTATATGGACGGGGATGCATATCGTGAATAAGATCCATGTGCAACAATAACTAAACAGCATAATATATTGATGACGGCAACTTAATATTCAGCCTTCAGCCTCCGGTGTAAAGACATGCATAGAAGATACTGTTTGATTTGTAACTATATTTTATTATTCATAGCTAAAATTATTGTTTTCTAATTTTTTTCCACGTAATTATCTAACATATTATAGGTTCTCCTGGTTGGCTGGCTAGCTAGCTAGCTTATAAGAACATTAGTAAAAAAGTTCTCTAAATAATACTCTCCCTCCCAATAGAGCTGTCTGGTCTGAACTTTTTGTGATCAAATTAACTCTGAATTTTAAATTAATTTTTCATTATCTTCTTAGAAAATAAAAATATGTACTAAATACAGTAGATATACTTCCTAATTATACATATTAAAACAGATTAAATCTGCCATCTAATAATATATATTATTAATTTTCATCATTATTTTAAAGTATGATATATAAGAATTCCACCCAAAATTAGGTCTATCTAAAAATAGATAAATCTAAATAAAGGGAGTAATATAATAATAACCATGTGGTGGGACTTAATCTTGAGTAATCTTTTATGTTGGCATCATAAGATCATTCTCCATTTGAATTTTATGAGTTAGGTCAATTAAGTATTTAATAATGCTTAATTAAGATTAAAATATATTTTTTGACTAAATTAAGATAAATATTAGAAGTAGAGTTTGTTTAATTGTTAAGTGTATTGTTAAGTGCATTACAGCTTAAAGGAATAAATGTTCTCACAAAGCAACAACTGAGAGAAACAAATGCACACACATATACTATACCAGAGAAGTAATTTCCCAGAAAGAGAATAAGTGAGAACTAGTGTATATATATATGACAAGTAGACTATATATACTCGAAAAGGGATGCTGAATATTAAGAAAATAAATAATTTTGTTAAGAAATATACTCCAATTACCTAACTGATGTCTGAAGAATAACACATAAGCTAGACAAGGTTAATAGTTAACAGCTCATGGTGTTCTAAGATTAGCTACAAAGTACCAACATGTGATTAGTAAATTAGTAATTAACTGTTGAAGTACATCCTTTGATTAATTTGTTTTTTCATAGATCTAATCCAGTAGAGCATGTTTGTTAGTTTGTTACTATCATGTTTTTATTTTTCATATAGAACTATCTGCTGTCGAATTATTAGTAAACAGATGTTCGATCTAAGAAGTACATAATTTGAAGATTAACTACTGGTTAAGAGGAAAGGTATAAGTACTTGTCTGTTTAGTAGTACTTATGTTACAGCAATTAAAAAAAATGTTATATTCAATTTACAGCAAATATTTTTAGAAGTAACTTTAATTCAAACCTATAAATCAACTTTGACAGAATTCGAATAATTGGGTATATACAAGTGTTGTAAGCAAATATATAGTCAAAATAACCAAAACTTACCTGTATTTCTGCTTGCTTTCCATTTATGGTACGATGTATCAGTTACGTGGGCGAAGGAGATGCGTTTCTGGTACCGGTGATATCGAAGATCATATACCAGTTGTGCTAGCAAAGAAGATGTGTATTGGACATTATTAATATGCTAAAACATAATTAAACTCCTCTAATTTATAGTTGGGTCACTAAACTCAAAAGATTTACAGTCAATTCACTAAATTAATAAAAATTTACATTTAGATAACTGTAATTAATATGTACTAACCAAATAAATGGAATATAATTATTAGGTCTAAAAATAATTGAACTGAGGATCAACTTGCAGTTATATAACTGAACTCAAAAATTTATCTATAATTTAATAGACTCTATAATTCATAAAATTTTAATTTAATAATTATTATTTTTTGAAAATAAGTACGTAAAAATGAGATAAATGTGATTTTTTTGAAAAACTTTTTTGGATTCATTTAGAGAAAACACCACTAGACTTATCTAGCAAAAAAAACAGTAACAAATGTAGTTAAAATTAAAAATAAGTTACCGTTTGTGCAAAAGAATTAATGTTATTACTAAATTGCAAGCTAATCCTAGTTTAATTTCCCGTTAACAAGTTTTTTGAGTTTAGCTACATACTTGCAAGTTAACCATGAGTTCATTGATATTTTAGCTTATTAATTAAATGTTTTTAACTTGCAGAAATAAATATAATAATATAAAAAATATAGAATCGAAAGTTATTATATTTTACATTTAACACACGATCTTGATTTAAAATATTAATTACAGTGAAATGAAAAATATCGGTAGTGTTACAAATAAAAAAAGGTCAAGTTATTTTACATATAACGCACGATCTTGATCGAAAATATTGGTTATAATAAAATGAAAAATTTGTAAGGTTACAGATGAAAAAAGATCAAGTAAATATGTTGTCAAAGTTCACTGCAGATTAACACAAGTTCTCTTTAAAAACATACTGCTATGCTAGTGAAAATGAAAAAAAGGGACATCTAATTCACAAATAAAAGATGAATCATTGTAAATCTATAATGAACTGTCTTCCGCCCAAAAACATATTAAACGGTAGTATCAACAAATGACGTACTAACGTGGAGATTTGTAGTAGCATTACAAGAGATTAATTGTCATGTTTGTACCCTTAATGGATAGCATAAATCTTTCTAAACTGATAAATTTATAATAATTGCTGACGTTAAATTATTATATTCTTATTAATCTTGTAATTAACTAGTAAATCCAATTCTAAGGTCAGAGATGGGAAACTAGCTAAAAAGATTGGGGGAGGCTACTTTATATGTCTAAAACCGACAACTTACATGAATTATGAACAAGTCCCCAAAGTTTGTACTTTGAGATTCCATTTTTTAAGATTTTGCTCCCCTCTTATCCTGATGAAGCTAACTACTCTTTTACATAAAGACGTATTAGGAAGTAAATTTGGGGTATATAGTCTATATTTTTAAAAAAAAATTCTTATATTTTTTTGAATTGTCGGGGAAGCTTTCATATATTACAAAAAAAATTTAATAATAAAAAAATTTAAAATTTTATTTTATGAGAAATACGTGTCCCGAGTGCCCGTAACTAGATTCTCCCCTGTTTTTATTAGTAAGTTACTTCCCGTGTCCCCCTAGATACTATATATTTGGGGATTGGAACTACATACACATTTTGAGTCTCCTTTAAAATATAGTCCCGAAAATAGTTTTAAACAATCTTATAATTGTTTAAAGTTTAATACAAAAAAAATTCAAAAATAAATTATGAAATTATATCTTATATTGACATTAAAATGTGTGTCGAATATTGACAAAAAATATATACAATTGAACGGGGCTGAGTAAGTAACATCTTAAGCTGTCAGATTAATGTAAGATTATATATTGATCAATTACATTAATTGAAGAATTTTATATTTTAATATAAAAATTTTCAAAAACCAAGTAAAGGGAAGATAAAAGTTCTTTTAACCAAGCAAATGGTTGGTGTATTAGTTGAGTTATTTTCCTCCTTTGGAAAATTAATAATTCGACTCTTAACATGTATGTATAATTAATTAGTAAAAAAAATATAAGTGGGAGAATTTAACCATATTAAGTGCTAGCTAGTAATATCAAATTTACACCAATTGCATATACACGTGTCTTCCTTGAGTGCACATAATTAGTTGGGAAAAAATGGGAAATGTATACTAATAATTATAAATGCGAATATGATAGTTTATCAGAAAAAATGAAAATGAAAGTAAAAATATGGGGTTGTTGGGTATAAACTATCTTATTGGACTGCCAGACCATACACTCGTTCGGTATTTAATCGAACACGAGTGCAAACAACAATTCCCTTCTCACAAATTTAACGAATTAAGTGCTTGTTTGGTATATATCGGGAATTAACTTCCCATGGTAAGTCATATTTCCTATCTTTTTAAAATTCCTGAAAAGTGAAATTTTCTGTTTGGTCAACATATAGGAACTTATAGGAACTTGTAATTACAAAATATATATACACATGTATATATATAGTTATAAGCAAATGTGTCTATAACTATTTTTTAGGATGAGAAGTGTGGATAACTAAAGGGGGAGTGGGTAAGTAACTTCTTGTATTATATAGGTATTTTAACTTCCTAGGTATTTTTATTTTCTCTATTTTTAACAACCAAACAAGTGTATCATAAATAAATTTCTAGGAAGTTCAAATTCCTCGATAAAAGTCTGGATTCCAAACAAACTCTAAGTCTTAACATAAACTTTTAGGCGTCCCAACTTGAGTTTGATTCGTGTTAGACTAGTAGGTTAACGTGGAGGCTAGTCTAGTGTGGAGTTAGGTTAAAAAAATAGCATATTTATAATATTATATTTATAATATTATATATTTTTTAATTTATATTCAAATTAAATTTTATGATTATGTTGGTGAGAAATATTTATTTAATATTTTGGTCTAATTTTTCACCTTAAATAGAACTATTTTTTTTGATATTATGTTAAATGACCTTCAAATTCTGTTCGATTTAATATATTTGCGAACAATTTATGTTCGCTTTGAATATATTATTAACTCAAGTTTGGACACAAAATTCGTTCTATTAATATAATCGACTATTATTCAACTCTTTAAAATTTTGATCAAGTTTATTAAAATTTTATTCGAATTTGTTCACGTGCGATTCATTTATTGCTTCACTCTTTTTATTTCATAATTAAAATAAAATATCATATTTCTGTAAAACATTTGAGTTGATATATACTACTATTATGAACATTGAACTTTTCTATTTTTTTTAAAAAATTTAGGAACACTAAATCTGAATTTATTGTAGATATATAGCTAGTGATATAGAAAATATATAATGTTATGAACTCTGAATTTTTTTATTTTTGACCTGAATTTATTATAGGTAGCTACGTAGAAATATATAAAATATTCTATTAAACTCTTATCAATTTTATCCGTATAAGATTTAATAGGTAATTTTTGATCGTTTATCTTTTAATACAAGTACTTTGACCATCAAAGTTATATATTTTTACCACAATATAAAGAAACAAATAATCATTAACAAAATTTAACTGTATATATTAACACATAATTAGCATGAAAATTAAATAGATTTTTTCGAAAAATACCTAAGGTTAAAATATTTTTGCAAAAATACTGTCATTTTTTAAAGAATTTATAAAAATACTTTTTAATTTGCAAAAATACTATTTTTCAATTTATTTGTAAAAATACGGATTTTTGGCAACTGGGATCAACTGGATGCAAATTTTGACATGTTTTTACAACTACATGCAAACTCAAATCAATCAAAAAAAACTTTATTCAACTAGTTGCGTATCTGATTGATTTTGGTTGATTCCGTATTTTTGTAAAAAAATAAAAAAAAATTAAAAAATTAATATTTTTGATAAATTCCCAATTAAATATATTGACCAATAAAAAAATAAAACATAATTTGATAAGTTGGAAATTTAAATGTTACTATAAAGCACCCACACCCACCCATAATGTTGTACGTGCACAAAATTGTCAAGAGTACCTGCACCTACACGTTTTGTGTGCCCCAGATTGTTGCAAATGTTTTAGTCGTCCCTATTGCAACCAACCGTACAAAACGTACTACGTTCAAAAATGAAAAATCGTACTGAAAGTTGTTATATTAGACATGTCACATGAGCTACAGTAAACATATCACTATCTACCGTCACTTCTAAGTAAATTTTACTCCCTCCCTAAGTGGACTTTTGGAGTGAGATTAATAAAAAATATAATTTAATAAGAAAAAATAAAAAAAGTGGATAAAATAATGAGGCTGGATTATTTTTTAATGTATATAATTAGTATAGTGTAATAAAATAGTAGATGTAATAAGTTTCCATATTATAAAAATATAAAGAAATAAATGAAATAGAAGGATTATCGAATGAAATACCATTGACTCAAACTTTTGACCAACTGACCCTGACCTTGGGACGGGGATTTGACGAATTTTTCGGAAGGGGAAAAATTCTATAAAATTTCGGGATCGGGATGAGGTCGAAAATTAGTGTCTTTCCATCGCAATTCCCGATCCCGATTATATATACCCCGATTATATATATAAAATTATAATATTTATATATTATACTAAATAAATTATTAAAAATAGATAGTCTTTATAATATAAAAATTATTTACCATTTTTTTATATTATGATATAATATATTATATTTTAATAATTTTAAATTTGTCGTTTATTGGTATTATCAATCAATTTAAATTTGATTTGAAGTTAAAAATATGAGATAATATCTTTGTTTGTATATTACGAGTTAATAGTTTTTTATTAAAAATTATGTTATACAATTTAAATTTTTTATATTTGTAATTAAACAAGAAAATTCCCTTAATATCGAGGAGGAAAAAATCCCCTTGTGGAGTTTGGGATGTTGTCGGGGATTAATATCGAATTTGAGGATCGGTGGTAGGAATACCACTCCCACTCCCCGACCCAGAGTGTCCCCTTGTAATTATGTCGATCGATTTTAACTGAAAAATTCAAATTTATTTGATAAATTTAATATTCCCTCCATTTTAAATTACATGTCCACTTTGAAAAAAAAAATGTTCAGAATTAATTATACACTTCAACTTTCAATATAAGTTTATGGTTCCAAAATCAACTCTAGTTCGCATATCTCAAATTTATATTTTTAAGCTTAACCATATATCACATATTACATTCATTTAATGTAATATGATACTTCCTCCCCTTTTAACATGTGCAATTTAGAGAAATATATATATTAAGTAATTGTTAGTTATATATATTTTTATAAATACTCCTAACTAAAAACTTTAAAATCGTAAATCGAACTAATTTTGTTTCCTAAATAGGCTTTTACGTATCCATTCTAACAAATATTAGGAACGAATAATAAGTGAACCCATGACCTATATGATATAGAGATGCCCAAAAAGTTTAGACCTAAAAATCTGACCCGGCCCGATCTGGATCAAATCCCGGTCAAGCCCGACCTGGTCAAAGTCCGGCCTGGTTCCGGCCCCAGCTTAGGACCTCGACGGACCCTATATTTTTAGGCAAAAACTGGCTTGGTTAAAAGTTCGGGTTTCGGCCCGGCCCGGTCTTTGGACCGGCCCGAGTAGAAGCCCGAAAAAATCCGGTTAAAATCTGATTATTCAAATATATTTTCTTATATATTTATGAATTTACATTTACTATAAATATAAATAATACTTTAGATACATATATATATATATATATATATACATATACGTGATTAATAATATTATTTATATAATTTGTTGCAGAAATAATGAAAGAAGATATAGTAAGTACACTATATATATTTGGATAATATTTGATAAAACATATTATTCTATAAACATGTTTATTTTTTGGAGAATTTAAATATTTTCAACGAAGTAATGTTTTCATAAAATATTCCATGCAAACTAGTACACTTTTACGATGATCTAGTTGTTAACATATCGAATCTTTAGAATCTCTAATAAAACTCGATCAAAGGCCGGCCCGACACAAACGGGCCCAAAATTTTTCAAAAAAGCCAGCCCGACACGATTAAAGTTAAAACCCGAAAAGTCCGACCCGATCAAAAACTTGACCCAATGAACTTTTTATGCCTCTCTAATATGATAACATGAAATAAATTGTTTTACCATTTCAGTTATCTCATGACATGTTTACTAGTAAGTTTTTACTTAGAATTATGAAGGATAATATTCGACAAAATGGAAATAATTAATATGTAGAAAAAGGAAGTACACTCAATTAATTTTGGGTTCTAATCCAGCCTAGATTTCCGACGTAAACATCCATCGGGTCTACATACCTACTACTAAAGTTGAATAAATGCGTACGTGCACAAGATTGCTACGAGTAGTTTCCCCGCGCCTACACGTTTTGTGTACCCCATTAATATTTATGAAAAGTTTCAGTCATCACTTGTCACACTACTAATTTGGTAGTTTTGTGTTTGTTGCACCAGCAGCTTCTGAATTCTCATAACTAGGAAATTTCCTGCACATTGAGCAAACAAATCTTCCTGCGTACGTGCGGTGATCCCCATCATGCTCAATGTCAATCTTGTGAGCCTTAACAATTAGATTGTCTAATGTTTGGATACTCCAAACAACCTGCATTGATGTTATCTTCGTCGAGAATTCGAAGGAAATGAAAACGAAACCGAAATCGTAAAACTTTCAAATAACAAATTACCGAATAACAAACCAAATAATGGCTTATTTAAATTTAACAAAGTTGCTTTTCAAGTCTCTCTTTTTGTATCAACTTAAAATATTTATTAATTTTCAACAAAAACGTAAGCACCCAGAACGAGAACAACACAATTGCGAGATTCATGATATAAGAATTCTTCAATTTAATTGATTAAGAAGAAAAGATTCTTGATATAAGAATTTTTCGAGTTTGGTAACAATTTGGGATTATATTACCAATTATGGTATTTTTAAATTTCTAACATTTAATAGTATTAAGGGCATCCATACGGACACTATAAGAAAAAAAGTCTCTAAGAAAATAAGTAAAATAGTTGCAACTTGTGAATTTGGTGAAAACTGATTGACATCAAACCGGTTTATTAGATCGTTTAAAGTGTGATCGTTTTTTGAATTAACGATCATAAATTGTAGTTATCTATTTGTTTTTGACAAAAATGTAAATATTTTACCTATCCGTTCAATCGATTTATTGGAACTTCAACCGATTTATTCAAGCGTTTAAAATTTGATTGCTTTTAGATAAATAAAAAAATAGTTATGCATCTGTTTTCGATCAAAATGTAAACATTTCACCTATCCCCAGGACGATAATAATATTCTTACCAAAAGAATCCTCAAAATTTGTCAATTAAGAGGAAAGGTAGCATGTCATGCTCTCCCCGGTGTCACACGAGGGGGTAGAGTTCGTTGTCATTTACTAATGCCGGTGTATAAATATAAACACACTGTACTTTGAAGTGCAGTATACACAGTGCCCACATTTCATTATCACCCAACCTCCATATAATTGTAGACATGCATACAGCTTATCCGCAAATATTTTCTGTCAACATTAAATTTTAGCTCTAAACCGTGTTTTAAGTCAATTCCGTGCTTCCTCGAAAGTGCATCTTTGTTCACAGTAAGTCATAACATAGTGTATATTATTAACTATTAAGGATTTATATTATTGTTATTATTTATTTGCATTCATCAATAGACATTTACCACTTGCCTTAATATTTTTTAGATAATTGGTTGTACCAAAATTGTGTCTCAGAATCTAAATCACTTGTAATTTTTTAAAACATTGCTGCAAATTCTTCCACTATCAGCCAAAATATACCTTTTTGTGTAATTGTATTTTATGTGTTAGAATTCAATTAATTTACCCTCTTGCATTTTAAAATCTTTAGAGAACAAATTTGATAAACATCTTACAATTTAATATTCTCATCATTCATTATAAGGTGGTGTCAACTTAGCACTCTCTCGACCTAGAGCTAATTTTTGTTTGCCAAAGCTTGTGATTTTATTTTAAAAATAAGAAAATGCGTGTGAGTTTGTCAATTATTAAATAATAATAATAATAATAATAATAATAGTAAATTGTATTTTACACCCTTATAAATATTCATTTTTTCGGTTTCATCTTATACTTTAATTTTTCGCAAAATGCATCCCTTAACTTTAAATTTCAATTCATATTGCACCTTTTTAATAATTTCCGTCCAAAATAACCGAAACTCTTAGGGGTAAAATCGTTTTTTTTAAATTTATATACTCGGCCTGGTTAGGGCCGAGTATGAATTTTAAAATTTTTTAAACCGAAACCGAAAATTAATGCTATAAAAACCGATCAAAATTAAAACCAAATGCTATAAAATTAACGAAATATTGAACCCAAATATAAACATAAAATTTGATGGTTTTTAGTACATTATTATATTATGAAATCCAAACCAAACCGAATAAAGTAGAAAATTTTAGTTTGGGTAGTTTAGTTTAGTGGATTCTGAGAAAAAGAATGTCCACTAACATTTTATGCATTTTACGAGTTTTTAATTTGGTAAATATTTTGTAGCTAATTTATTTCAAAAATAAATATAAGAACATGAATCACATGAAGTATTCAGTAACACTAAAAAGTTTGAAAAATTAGGAAACTTATAGTTTTAATAGAGATTTATTATAAAAATATTTAAACAAAAATAAGAAATTATAAATTATAAAGATTGTGTCAAAAGCAATATCAAAACCCAAACACATATATTTGATAAAATAGATATCTTTTGATTTTATTATTTAAAAATATATATAATTAAAAATTATCTACATAGTATTTAAATTAAATTAATTTGGATAAAAGACCTTGTTTGTGATTTCAATTAAGATTTAATAGATAAAAAATATTATCTAATATAATCATACAAATTTATATATTTTTTGAAACGAGTCGAAGTTAAAATCAGGGTATAATCTGTTACAATATTATAAATACGGGGTGCACATTGTAATTGTTATGGATTGAAAACTAGGGTATATTAATTGTTGTATTCACTACTAGGGTTCGTGAGCTTCGAGGCTCGATTTGACTGCTCTTGTGTCCCGTGACTCGATCTGCCTTAACAAGATGCCTACGTACCTTGTTGATTGCCAAGGATCAAGTCAAAAAATGTAGTTCTGATTGGTGGGGGTGAGACCCCCTATATAGGTGTTGGGAGTCCTTGAATTGAACTAGGGTTAGGAGACTTGGCGGGCAAGTCTCTGAATTAGAATGGACTTTGGAGTCCTAGGAAGTAGGAAACTGATTCCTTATCCTATTAGGTCCCTTGGAGGCTAATCTACAAGGATTTATATTCTCATCAGGATTCATCTTAACAACTGATTTCTCTCTTATTTAATTAATTACGAAATTAATTAACATTTAGGGTTTTGGACCTTTTCTAACGGGCTTAACAGCCAGCCCAATTCTAATACAATTAATGCGATATTAATTACGCAATCAGGGTTTATTTTATTCCCTATCATTTGCCCCCAACTTCTGGGGAATCGTAAAAGATTCCGCAGAAGTTAAGTTCATTCATTCCCTCACAGGGTATCGTTTTTGCGTAAAGTGTGTAGCAACCTACACATTTACAACGATTTTCCTTGTACACAGCTTCAGGGATATTTTGGAATCTCCCTATCACTTTTTTTACCTTTATTCCTATTATTTACGAATTATTTGGTATTTTCCCTTTAATTTATGGATTTTACAAGAATTTTTCTTTAATTTTCGGAACACACCCATAATTTTAGGAATTTTTCCTTAATTCTGGGACTTCTTCCTTAATTTTCAGGAATTTTCCCTTAATTCTGGGATTTTCCTTAATTTTAAAGAATTTTTCCTTAATTCTGTGATTTTTTCCTTAATTTTCAGGAATTTTCCCTTAATTCTGGGATTTTTCCTTAATTTTCAGGAATTTTCCCTTACTTCTGGGATTTTTTCTTAATTTTATAGGGATTTTCAAGTAATTTACAGGAATTTCCCAGAAATTATTCATAATTTCTGGATTTTTTCAAGGAATTTCTATTTTTCCAGAAATTGTTCTCAATTTTCCCCACCTCTTTTTCTTTTTTTCTTATTTTTTTTAAATATAATTTGACCAGGAATCCCTTTCGACCAGGATCCTGGTCGAAATAGCCTCCATTTCTTTCTGGTCGAAGCAGCATTCAGGCAGGAGCAATCGACTAGAACCTGACCGAATTTCGGTCAGGATTTTCACTGTTCTTGACCGAATTAAACCCTGTTCTAGCCCTGGTCGACAGCCATTTGGATCAGAAATTTTCGACCAGGCTTCCTGACCTCTTTCGGTCAGGATTTTGTCCTTGGTCTCGAATTCTGACCGAATAAAGCCCCCCTTTCTTCTGGTCGTGGTATATTTCGACTGGAATTCTTCGATCAGAAATTCTGATCGAATTTCAGTCAGGATTCTGAGTTGCAGCACTGTTTCTGACCAAATAACGGGCCTTAATTTCCTGATCGTGGAGTTATTCGATCAGGAACGTTCGACCAAAAAGCTGTCCAGAATTCTGTTCGAAGTTTAATATTAACTTTTAAATTACTTATTCGTTTTATTGCGGACTTGGGCCTTATTGGGCCTTCATTCTTCTGGGCCATTTGTTTTTATTCTTTTGGGCCATTTGTTTTCATTCTTTTGGGCCCTTTATTGGGCTTTCCATTTTTTTTTATCTTGGGTTCATAGCTTGGGCTGAGCCTTTGCTTTCAAATCCGGAACATTGAACTTGGGCCCAGGACTTGGGCTTGATCTGATCCATGTGCTAATCAATTGGGCCTGTAATATAGGCATGTTATATTCTCAGGCCCAATAAGATTTGGGTTTTCACACATATATATTTATTATATATTTTCTGACTTGGGCCCTTACATTTGGCTTTTTATACTCCCAAGCCTAATAACTTTTGGGCTCCTTACAACTTTATATACATATATTTATGTATATCTCATATATATATATGTATATACTTTGATCATCCTGTTCTAGAATTCTCCAGATTTTGGGCCTTTTGTTGGGTCATCCTTCATGGGCTTCAAAGCCCAAGTTCCATAATGTTCTAGAATGTTCTATAATTATCACAACAACTGGAGTTTATTTATATAATTCAATTTTTTATTTTCAGAATTATCTGAATTCTTCCAGAATACTCCATTTTTGGGCCCAAATGGGCCTTTGACATGCCCAATTGCTGGCTATATAAGAGTGGGAAGGGGGAGTGTGATGTCACCACCATTAACAGGAACTAGCCTAAGAGGGGGACGAACATTATAAAGTGTGTTCATTTTATCAAAATCTATGGTATGCCATGTGTTACAATAATCGAATGAATCTAGATGTGCATTAGACGGGTATTCATCCCCCTAGTGTTAATCATGTTTAGTAATGACATATAAGAAGAGCGGATTTCGATATCGTTACCTCGTTTTGAAGCAGAAGCGATCTTAGCCGCTCTCTCAGAACTCTTATCTGCCATTGATGGAAGAGAAGAACTTGAAACTCTGAAAGGAGAAGAAGAAGGCCGGAAAAGGCTAGGAAGATCACTGGAAAATTTCTAGAGGAGAAGAGAGGAGTGTTTGAGAGGTGAGGGATGAGAAGTGTGAAATAATCGTACTTGCCACTGGAAGCCCGACACTCTTTTCATTTATACATACGCCCTTAATGCTGGGCTTAGGTTTCCTTTCCACGATTTCATTCCCCACTTACTAGCAGACTTACAAATTAATCCCTATCAGCTTCCTCCAAATGCTTGGAGAAACATTCTATATTTCATGGTTTCATTCTTAGGGGAGGTTTCCCTTTGTCAGTAGTAGTCTTTAGGAAAATCTTTCAGTGTTATAATAGTTCTCAAAACACTTGTGGTTGGGTCTATATTAGACAAAGGCCCAAATGTAAACATATATTTAACAGTGCTTTCATCCCCGACAATAACCAACATTGGAGGAGCAGTTTTGTCGGGTTAAGGTGGGAGAATGGGGACTGAGGCACCCTCTTCAGATCTTCCTTCGGGAAGGTTAGCGATGGTAGCCTCAAATCCATTCACCTAACCCCCGAGGAGACTATTATCTATAATGAGCTCATTCGGGATGATGGTGCTACTCCCAGCTGGACTCTATTAGAGGAGTTTTCCCTTATCCAAGTGGGGCTCTCCTCAGTTTCTACACAGGGTATTTTTCTTCCCTTCTTATTTTTACTTTCTTTCATGCATTATTGACGCCACTTATTTTTGTTTCTCTTTTATCTTTGCAGCTGCTAAAGAAATCAACGAGGATAACGTGCCTGTCGTTGAAGAAACTGCGAGGATGAAGAAGGCCCGGCTCGCGGGATTGGACACCCGGGGAAAGGCTTTGGAGCCTAGCTTCTTAAAGAAGCATAATGAGCCTATGATGGAGGCTTCTTCTGGGGGAACTGAGGTCCCAACTGCTCCTACTTCTGCTGTGGCTCCTGCTTCCGCTGTGGCTCCTGCTTCCGTAGCCATTGGAGCTTTCCAACCTCTTTGGGGATTTCGCCGAGGGGACACTATGGTTGGATCCACAAAGCATGTGTGGGATTGTTCCTACCACGGTGTGACCCCCAAGGACTTCACTGACATCGTGGCTGGCCCAGGCTTGGAGAGGGTAAAACTCATGGGTGTTCAGTCCTTGGCCTCGGTATGATCCTTTCTTAAAATCCTACTTCTTTTTTATATACTCGTAGCATCCGCTTGCCTTACACCTTTGTTTATTGTTTCGTTTCAGTCTAATACTTACTTTCAAGCTGCTGTGAGGCAAGCTGAATCGTGGAAGAAGGCCTCGGATAACGCTGATAATGCTCTTAGGAGGCAGCAGAAGAAGTACGCTTCTTTGGAGAGGAAGTTGAAGCGTAAGGAGGAGGAGATTGGATAATCAAATGCCGAGATGGTCGTGTTAAGGGCTGAGAAGGACAGGGAAATCGATAATTATTTGGACTCGGAGGAGTTCACTCAGTCTATGAAGGTGGGGGATGACTCGGTATTTCCTGGGTTTTTTAGGACTGGCTGGGACACGACCCTTGGAACCGTGAACGAGGCTTGTCCCGATATTAACCCAGCGGACTATGTGTGCCTTGACGACGAGGCTTTACTACAGAGGTTTCACACCCGAGTGGTTGTTTCAGATCACACTCCTCAGGACCTACTTCTTCCTCCTCCGAGTCATCTTCTCGGCCTTCAGCAGATGATCATAGTTCTTCTTCCTCCGAGACCACTGAGACATCCAGCGAGAGTGGCGGAGATGATGATATGGATGCCGAGGGGACCTCCGTTCCTTAGAGTTTTATTAGCCCTGCGTGGCTTATTTATCTTATTTTGTTCTTGACAATCTTATTTATCGAACTTTGTACTGCTTATTCGAATCTGGCTTATTTATCAAACTTTATGCTTTTATGTCATGCACTTAGTTTACTTATCATGCCATAAGGATTTTAAACACATTTCGGAAATTTTATAAATTTCATAAACTTTTGGGACTCATCCCTTACACAAGTCTTAAAAAACTCCAAACTAGAAAGAGTAGCCTTATAAAACTAAAACATGAAATCCTAAGCAAGCAAAACTTCAAGGTTCTTTTCAACCTACTTGTCATCTTGACAAGCGAGAATCGTGCTCAATTATTTTACACATAATAAATCTTCAGGTTCTTGTGCGTGCCAGGTTCTTGGGACTTCAAAACCATCCATAGTCTCTAGCTTGTAGGTTCCTCTTCCTTGAACACTTTTGACCTTGTATGGCCCTTCCCAATTTGGGGCAAGTTTTTCTTTCTGCCCAACACCGGAAGCTTCCACCTTCCTCAGAACCAAGTCACCTTGCTTGAAGAACCTTTCTTTAACCCTTAGGTTGTAGTAGAATGAAGCCTTATCCTGATATTTCACTATCTTCGCATGTGCCTCATCTCGTACTTCATCAATTAGATCCAAGGCTAATCTTTTTCCCTCCTTATTTTCCTCAGCATCAAAAGCTTGGATCCTGGGAGACGAATGTGATATCTCCACAGGAACAACCGCTTCTGCCCCATATGCTAACATGAAGGGAGTTGCTCCAGTTGTTACTCTACAAGTAGTTCTATAGGCCCATAGTATTGGGAATATTTCATTCACCCAGTTATTTCTTGATTTCTCGATCCTCTTCTTCAGTCCATCCAGGATTATTCGATTCGCCACTTCCGTTTGCCCATTGGCTTGCGGGTGAGCTACGGAGGTAAATCGCAACTCAATCTCATTCTCCTCGCAATACTTCTTGATTTCTTCATTGTTGAATTGTGTTCCATTGTCGGTAACCAGGATACGGGGAATTCCATATCGGCACATGATATTTTCCCACAGGAATTATGCAACCTGCTTAGTTGTGATCTTGGCTAAAGGTTTAGCTTCAATCCACTTAGTAAAATAATCAATAGCTACAATCAAGAACTTCCTTTATGCCGTGGCCATGGGGAAAGGCCCAAGTATATCCATTCCCCACATGGAAAATGGGATGAGAGAGTTGACGGAGGTCAACATCTTGGGGGTTGTCAAACAACAGGTGCATGTTTATGATAACGATCACACTTCTTCACATACTCTTTGGCATCGGCCATCATCTCTGACCAATAGAAGCCTAAACAGGTTATCTTATGAGCCAGTGCTTTGCCCCCAGGTGTTGCCCACAGATACCTTCGTGTACTTCTTCAAGAGCCAAATGCACCTCATCGGGCTTGAGACATCTCAAGTAAGGAACCATATAAGATCTTTTGTACAAAATCCCATCGATTAAAGAATATCTCAGCGTTCGAACAACCAATTTTCGTGCTTCATTCACATCATTTGGAAGCCAACCAGTTTGGATATGGGCCTTAATTGGATCTATCCACGATGCCCCCAGCCCTATGGGAGCTACACGTTTAACGTCAATGCTCCGTGTCTTTAAAACACAGAAGTACACACTTCCTGAACTTTCCTCTATCTCTGATGAAGCAAACTTTGACAATGCATCCACCTTAGCATTTTCCTCCCCTGTGATGTGCTCAACATGGCATTCATCGAATTGGTCATCACAGCCCTTACTAGGTGGAAATACTTAGCCATCGTATCATCCATTGCCTCAAACTCTCCCTTGACCTGGGATATGACCAACTTCGAGTCTCCACAGATTTTTAAGTTCTTGACTCTCAATGTCCCTGTCAGGCCGATGCCAGCTATTAGAGCTTCATATTCTGCTTCATTGTTTATAGTTGGGAAGTCTAGCTTCATAGCATATTCAATCAAGAACCCATCGGGGCTTTGTAAAACTAGCCCTACTCCGCTTAAATTTGTTTTTGATGCTCCATCAAAATAGAGAACCCACTATTCCTTCTCCTTAACGTCCTTTTCTTTGTCTCCCTTATTGCCTTCTGTGTTTTGAGGCATAGTATCTTCCTACCCCCCGACTTCTTGGTTGGGTATGGTACATTCCACCACGAAGTCAGCCAATGTCTGGGCTTTTATTGCCGTTCGTGGCTTGTACTTGATGTCAAATTCTCCCAATTCTATTGCCCACTTAATCAACCTCCCACTAGCTTTAGGACTATGAATAATATTTCTCAATGGCTGATTTGTTAGCACTTCAATTTTATGAGCCTGGAAATAAGGGCGCAACTTCCTTGAGGCCATTACCAAGGCCAAAGCAAACTTCTCAATAGTCGAATAATTTAACTCAGCTCCATATAGAATCTTGCTAACATAGTATATGAGTTTCTGGACTTTAAGTTCCTCCTTAACCAATACCGCGCTCAAGGCATTTTCTGAAACGACCAAGTACAAGTATAAAGTTTCATTCAGAGCTGGCTAGTCCAACAACGGGGCCTGAGCCATATATTTCTTTAGTTCTTTAAATGCCTTCCGGCTTTCCTCAGTCCATACGAAATCTTTCACTTTCTTCAAGGATTTGAAGAATGACAGGCACTTGTCTCCAGATTTGGAGATGAAACGCCCTAGAGCTGCAACTCTTCCGGTGAGTTTCTGAACGTCCTTTATGGAACGTGGTGATTCCATGTCTAAGATATCCTTTATTTTATCAGGATTCGCCTCGATTCCTCTCTTAGAGACCATCAGTCCCAAAAACTTTTCAGACCCCACTCCGAAAGCACACTTTGCAGGATTTAACATCATTTTGTGATATCTCAAGACCTCAAAAGCTTCCCTCAAATGGGTTATGTGGTCATCCCTTAATAAACTCTTGACTAACATGTCATAAACATAAACTTCCATAGTTTTGCCTACAAAGCCTTTGAAAATCTTATTCACCAACCTTTGATAGGTGGCTCCTGCATTCTTGAGACCAAACGCCATAACAAGATAATAAAAAACACCAAAGTCAGTAATGAATGATACCTTTGGGATGTCATTCTTGTGCATCTTCAGCTGATTGTATCCACTGAATCCATCCATAAAGCTCAGCATCTCATGACCAGCAATAGCATCTATCAATATATCTATCCTTGGTAATGGGAAACAGTCCTTAGGGCACACGTCATTTAGATCGGTGAAATCCACACACATCCTCCATTTTCCATTAGGCTTCTTTACCATCACAGAGTTAGCTAACCATTCCGAAAACTGTATCTTCTCAATAAAACCAGCCTCTAAGAGCTTTTCTACCTCTTGTTTAATAGCTTCTTGCCTCTCTGGAGCAAAGCTTCTTTTCTTTTACTTCACAGTCTTTCGATTTGGATCTACATTCAGCTTGTGAGTGATCAGTTCCGGGTCTATGCCTGGCGTATCAGCTGCCGACCATGCAAACACATCATTGTTTTCTTGCAAAAATTTCACCAACTTCCCTCTAAGGGGCTCCTCTAGTGTTGCTCCAATGAAAGTCACTTTCTCAGGATGCTCGGGAGCCAAAGGAATCAGAACCAAGTCTTCTGCTGGCTTTCCTCTTTTCTCATCATTCTCACGGATATCCAGATCTTCAATAGGCAGAACCTACCCCCCAACTCCATCAGCCCTGAGAGCGGCCACATAACACCTCCTTGCCATCTTTTGATCTCCTCTCTCTTCTCCAATCCCATTCCGGGTGGGAAACTTCATCACTGAATGGTAGGAAGAAGGGACTGCCTTAAAGGCATGTATCTCCGTTCTTCCCATGATCACATTGTAAGTTGAACTAGCCTTCACCACCACAAAGTCCAACATTTGTGTTGCTTGCCTTGGTTCCTGACCTATGGTTGTTGGCAACTTAATTATCCCTTCCACGGGGCACTCCACTCCTGCAAATCCGTATATTGGCATATCGGTCGAGGTTAATTGAGAATCATTGTAACCCATCCTTAAAAAGGTATCATGAAGCAAGATATCCACCGAGGCACCATTGTCTACAAGGACCCTCTTCACCGGGCTGTTCCCTATTATCGGTGTTATGACTAGCGGGTCGTCATGAGGAAATTTCACACCATCCAAGTAAGAATCATCAAATGCCATTGTCACTCCTGTCCTAACCCTCTTTGGGGCTTTCCCAACAATATGCATAACTTCTCTAGTATATGCTTTCCTTGAGTTCTTGGATAATCCAGCAGCAGTTGGTCCTCCAAAGATGGTATTTATCACAGGCCCTCGGGGTCGCGGTCCTCCAAAGATTGCGTTTATCACCGGTCCCCTAGGCTGGGGATTTCGCCCTTAATCGTCTTGGTCCCTCCTACGATCATCAAAATTCTTTCTCCCATTGTTATTCCTATCTCCTCCATCTCCAGTATACTTGCTCAACCTTCCTTTTCGAATGAGGAACTCTATTTCATCTTTCAATTATCTACACTTATCAGTGTCATGACCAACATCCTTGTGAAATCTGCAATATTTACTCTTATCTAGCTTGGTAGGATCAGCCTCCAGGGGTTTAGGCCAACGAATATCTCTATCTTTCTCAATTTCCATCAAGATCTGGCTTCTAGGAGCATTCAACTTAGCATATTCAGTGAAATTTTTCCCAGGTCCTCCCTTCTTCGGGGTCGAATTAGTGTTTTACTCAGTTCTAGGATACTTGTCCTTAGCAATATATTCCAGACCAGTCTTTCGCTTCTTGCCACCAGCGGGCTCGTTATTTACTACTGTCTTCCTCATGCTCTCTTCCACTTTGATGTATTTTCCGACCCTATCTTGGAGCTGTAACATACTTCCAGGGGGGCGCTTGGCCTATGACATTTTGAAGAACTCGTCCCTAGTTTCCTGTTGCAGTGTTATCGTAGCTACCTTATCATCAAGGTCTGGGACTTTTAAAGCTTCCTTTGTGAAACAATTCAGATAGTCTCTCAAGGACTCCTTCGCTCCCTACATACTGCTCATGAGGGATACTGAACTTTTCTCATGCACTATCCCGCTGATGAATTGCTTAATAAAAGCCTTACTTAGTTCTCTGAAGGACCCAATAGAATTCGGAGGCAAACAACTATACCATCTTTGAGCCATCCCCGACAGGATTTGCGGAAAGGCCCGACACTTAATAGCGTCGTTCATGGGCTGCAGCAGCAGTGCATTAGAGAATGTCCTGACATGATTAACGGGATCTCTAGTGCCATCATAAGCTTTGATGGTGGGCATCTTAAACTTCCTTGAGATATGGGCGTTCATTATTTCTTCAGTGAATGGTAGAGTAGGATCATCAGGATCTCCAAGGGGAATAAGGTTGTTTGGATCAGCCCTTGGGACAATAGTCCTTCTCTGTAGTGGACCATCCAGGTCTATGATTGGAGGATGATTTCTCCCCCTTGGAGGTAGTGGGGGTCTGGAGGTCTGGTGCGCCTCCAAGTCGTGCTTTAGCCTTTGAATCTCATCCTCGTGAGCCTTGATTCTCTCCTGCACTTCTTAGGGATTCGTCCATCGGGTGCTTCTAGGGCGCTGGTTACCATCAGTCATTGGCTCTTTACCAGCACGCCTCCTTCTTGGGGCCACATCATCATCCGAAGATTCGGAGTCTCTCTCAGTGTAAGGATCAGAGAATTCTGGATCCTCTAGGATAGGAGCCAAACCACGTATATATTGGGGCGTCTGTCCTTGTGCTTCACTCCGATTAGCATGTCCACTTCCTCCAACCTCGAGGTAAAGGGGCATCCCATAAGGGGGGTTAGTGGTCACAACAATTGAATACTCAAACCCAACGGGTCGAGAATTCACAGGTGTATGTAGCTATTGAAGTTGGGGATTCGTCCCTTGAGGAGCCGGGGGAATCGTCCCTTATAACTGAGGTTCAGTTGCCCCTACCTAGGCTCCTCCTTGGGCGGCGGCATAGGTCGAATGTAGAGGTATCTCCACTGTTGACGAAATCGTTTGGGTCGTCCGAGCTGGTGTTCCTCCAGGGGCACTGTTTCCACTCCATGTTCTCGCCATGGTTGTTGTTACGTTTTCCCACAGATGGCGCCAAATATTATGGATTGAAAACTAGAGTATATTAATTGCTGTATTCACTACTAGGGTTCGTGAGCTTCGAAGCTCGATTTGACTGCTCTTGTGTCCCGTGACTCGATCTGCCTTAACAAGATGCCTACGTACCTTGTTGATTGCCAATGATCAAGTCAAAAAACGTAGTTCTGATTGGTGGGGGTGAGACCCCTATATAGGTGTTGGGAGTCCTTGGTATTCACTACTAGGGTTCGTGAGCTTCGAAGCTCGATTTGACTGCTCTTGTGTCCCGTGACTCGATCTGCCTTAACAAGATGCCTACGTACCTTGTTGATTGCCAATGATCAAGTCAAAAAACGTAGTTCTGATTGGTGGGGGTGAGACCCCTATATAGGTGTTGGGAGTCCTTGAATTGGACTAGGGTTAGGAGACTTGGTGGGTAAGTCTCTGAATTAGAATGGACTTTGGAGTCCTAGGAAGTAGGAAACTGATTCCTTATCCTATTAGGTCCTTTGAAGGCTAATCTACAAGGATTTATATCCTCATTAGGATTCATCTTAACAGCTGATTTCTCCCTTATTTAATTAATTACGAAATTAATTAACATTTAGGGTTTTGGGCCTTTTCTAACGGGCTTAACAGCCAGCCCAATTCTAATACAATTAATGTGATATTAATTACACAATCAGGATTTATTTTATTTCTCTGCAGTAATAATATAAACATAAAAAAATTTCAATTTTACCCTTAAAAATTGTTAAAAGAGATGCGATATTAAACGAAATTTAAGGTTGGGGGATAATTTTACCAAAATTAAAAATCTAATATTAAACCGAAAAAGTGAATATGCGCAATTTTTGGACTTGTTACTGTGTTTGAAGACAACATGAACATGCATCTATAAAATTTTCTTCATCAAGATGTATATATTTTATAAAATTTTCTTCATCAAGATGTATATATTTTTAACACAACGATGACTTGACAAAAAAACAAATAAATTGCAACTCAATATCATGGGTCTTGGGTTCATCAAGGCTAGTAGCAGGCTACTAAGTACCAACAAAACATGGTGATTTTTGATGGTTCGTTTTTCTTGATTTTAACATTTAGAATTTGAAATTATTGGTGCCACTAACTTAGGTTTTGAAATTGAATTTAAATGTTATGTCAAATTTCAATTAGTATATTAGTAAATAGTAGATAGGGTCTAAGATCCTAAAGTTAAATTTAGATGAATATTTAAAATTAAGTGAGTTTTCAATATAAAGTTAATGGTATTTTTGTAAATACAGAAAGTTAATTCTATTAATACAAAATTGTTATTAGATTTTTATATGCAAAATCCTAGTTATTTTAGATAATTTTCTAAATTTAACTTTATCAAACATTTTTTTTGATAATTAATCAAACAGGCACATAGAAGTCCAACTTGCCACCTCTCACAATGGGAACCCTTTGATAAATTATCATACATCATGTATATAGCCGAAATAATTAAATATTTCAAAATTTAATTAATAACAAATTCTGATGCTCAAATTTGATATCAAGTCCCACTTTAAAAATGAACTAGTACACCTTCATGACACTAGTTAAAGATGCTAGAATAACTCATTCTACGACGATGTTCTGCCATAAAATTATAGTCCAGCTTTCAACCAGGTAGCTTTTGCCTTGAAACTTGTGATTCACAAGTTGTAATTATAAATGATTATGTGATTATTATCCAAATCTTGTTCTACAGATAATTGAGACATTGAGAATTGTGCTTGCTTTTCAGAATTTATTAAAAATTGAAAACTGATTGATTAACTCTATTATTCTGCTAGCTAACCAAGGCTGGCTATTGACTGAAGTCAGTTCAACTTGTTTTAGTCATGTACTTCTGTGTAGACCTAAGCCTGTAATTAAGGACCGTAAATGAGTCGATACATTTTTAAAACTTACATTATTCCTCCATGACACTAGTGTCTGCAGATTTTGGACTTGTTAATTCCTCCCTGAGATTTGTACTAACTTTGGCCGTCTTTCTTAATCTTTCACTTACAAAATACTTATCACAAGCTCAAAATCTTCAAATGTACTTCAAGAACTGCTTTAAAACATGATGGTAGATCTTGTAAGTGCAGTTCAGACTTCAGTTCATGATTTTTAGACGCAAGACGTGAAAAACTTGAGACTTGAGAGTCATCCGGTGATTTGTTCAAATCACTCAGGGATTTAAACACAAATTACCAGTTTTAGATATAAAATCAGCACTCATGTCGATTCAACATTATGTGTACATGCTTGAATGCGCGGATCTGTTTGTGAACAATAAATATGTGAGTTCCATAGTTCCAAGAAACGGATATAAATTTCAATTAGACTACAAATTAGTTTAAGAATGTTCATTGCATGAGAAACTTAAATTGAACAGAGAAGCTGGTCAGGACATACAATTGACACATGTAATGTGTCATTCACATTACCTATTTGAGGACCTGATTCCTGATCAAATTAAATTTGATTACTTTTACTAAGGGAGATCAAACAGATTCTCTTATGGAATCTCTACTTGCGCCCTGTTCAGTAACAGCTTTAATGGAAATATAGTTCTCTAAGTGGCCATCTAAATGTATGTTTCTGTAATTAACGAAGCTATGCATGTAGGAAACTAAATACCCAAGGGCTAGAGGTTTGGTCGATAGCCTAGTGAAACGATTCGTTCCTCTTACCTTCCGCCTCCATCTCTTTGCTGGCGTTACAGGTCATGGTTTTGAATACTTGCTCACCTCCCAGCAAACTCAAAAATTCTAATGCATTAACATGTATGGAGCAAATTTGGAAAACAAGACTTGTATGTTCTGCACGAGTTCTAGCAAAGTCCTCTCCTGATTGAAACAGGACTTGTATGTTCTGCACGAGTTCTAGCAAAGCCAGGTAGCACATCTTGTTTCAATGTCCTCTCCTGATCACTCGATTTTATTCAAAACGAGTAACAGTGCATTAGATTTGAACATACAAGGTCTGCATTTGTAGGTTCTGACAAATGCTTCGCAAGGAGTCCTCTCCTGATTAAAAGAAAATCATAACACGGAGTCCTCCCCTGATTAAAATGAAATCTTAATACTGAGAGCCTTAGATCAAAAATTAGTTTGTTAACAAGAGGGGAAGATTTGCTAAATATCAAAAATATTAACAAGCAGTTGGGTGGATGGAATCTACATGAAAAATTAGTAGCAAACGCTCAGCTGAGCAGCTACTGAATAAAATTCCGTATTAAATCCAAGTACTAAGCACAAGAAAAAGTAAAGAAATTTAAACAAATGCAGGCACAAGGTCTACAGGATTACTTGCATCAGATACATTATTCTATTATTTAGAAAATCATAGCTTCCTTTCAATACCTCCTGAACCACAGGGTAGATACGGAAACCATGAATTGAAATATAATGTCTCCTACAAGTGTTTATGGTTTAGAAATGGTATCAGATGGAAGAGTGGGCACAGGCTCGGAAACATGGCTAGTTTACCATATGACCTCGTTAACACACTGATATTATTCATCTCTTTACATTGGGCAAGTCATTTTAACCATGTCAACCGGGGGATTTCCTAAAAAAACTTTCTTCCTAACACAAGTACTATAAGTAGAACTCAATGATAATACGAAAAGGCTAAAAAGATTGAACGAGATGGAGGCTGTAGAACACAAAGATTCTATGCTCAATGATATTATAAATGCTTATGCAGTTATGCTTGAAGTGCGTAGCAAATAGCAATAGCATGTGTATGATACGATGCCTGCTACCTAGGGAACAAATGGTGGTTTGATACTACATGCCTTTCTGAAACATTAACAGCAGAAATCAATCAGGAACTTAACTCGGGGGTTTCTTCCTTTAAAAAAATTCAGCAACAGTAGTCTCACGATACTCTGTAACCTGGAAAGAAATCTAAATGGTATATGTATATGTTAAGTGCAAAGATAACATCCAGAGTAGTAAAAATATCACTCGGTAGATTCAAGCAATAAATAAACTGCACGGAGTGAATTGGCAGCAAGCCAGCAATATTATAGGTCGATGTTTGGGAAAATGTCACCTCTCGACAGGCCCGTTCAAATTTATTGCACTTAAATTTGCGTTGTCCTTCAGTCAGATTCAACAAGCTGGAACAAGAAACATATTTGGGTAACAAGGCATGAAATAGTTACCAACCTAACTGAGCCTCTCTGTTAAGACTTTGTTTCTAGTTACTATAGAAAAATACATTTTGTTCATAATGCTTTACAGGCTCCAATTGCAATATTCATCACTAGATCTCAATTGAAGGCATCCGCAAACTTTTATAACCAAATCATTAATTAGAAAGAATCTATACATGTTTAAATCAGTACTTAAATTGTAAAGCGATTAAAAGGGAAATAAATCAGAAAAAAGATGAAGAGACTCTCACCATAGCAAACTTTTTCTTTCAAGTCTTAATGTAACTTTTTCAATGAAAGGTACTATAGTAACAGTACAAATCTGATTAAAAGTTATAGACATCTCGAGCAAATAGTGAAATGCAGATAAAGCAATAAACAAGAAATACTAAGCAATCCTTCAATAATAATTCATTCTCATCTGAATGAGTAGACTTCATACAGCTATATAGAGAGTACATTTGGAATATGCCTCAAGGCCAAAATACTAGCAACAGACTAGACAGTTCAGACATAGAACATAAATGCAATGCAACAAAATTGAAACAGAAGGTGATAACGATAAACTGAGTGGTCCAGGCATGTGTAAATTGAGGTGGCAGCTGACATGGAACATATACATCATTACTCCCCCGCAAGCTGAACAACTGATAGAGAGGTTGCTCCAAGCTTGTGTAGCAGATGATAGTGTTGCTTGACTGATAAAGGTTTGGTTAGGAGGTCTGCAACCTGCTCAGTGGATGGAACATATGAAGTAGTCATGGTGCCTGTCCTAAGTTTCTCTCGAATGAAGTGACAATCGACTTCGACGTGATTAGTCCTTTCATGTAGAACGAGGTTAATAGCTATAGAAAATGTAGCCAGGTTATTAATTTAAGCACAGTGGGTGGCAGATTAATCAATCCCATGTCTTTGAGAAGAGCATGTAGCCAAGACATTTCGCACACAGTGATGACCATTGCCTTATATTCGGCTTCAGCTGTGGCTCGAGCAACAACATTATGTTTTTTTGGCTTTCTAGCTAATTGGAGAATCCCCAAGAAGAATGCAGAAACCTGAGGTTGATCGTCTAGTAACAGGGCAATTTGCCCAATCACTGTCGCTGTATGCATGAAGAGAAGCTGCAGAAGATGTTGCTAGTAAAATACCCTGACCAGGATTAGAAAGCAGGCACCTCAAAAGGCGTTTTACAGTCTGCATATGAACGTTTGTTGGCTGATGCATATATTGGCTAAGGACATGAACTGGAAAAGCTATATCCGGCCTCGTGATAGTCAAATAGATGAGCTTTCCAATAAGACGCTGATAATGGTGAAGGTTTGGAAGTAGAGTACCTTTGGTTGGAGTGAGTTTTAGGTGTGTGTCCATGGGCACTTTCAAGGGTGCACCATTGGACAATCCATATTCGTGAATCAGGTCCAAGGTGTACTTTTTTTGTGTGATGAAAAAACCAGCTGGAGAATGTGAGATTTTTAATCCCAGAAAGTATTTGACCGGACCTAAGTCCTTCATGTGGAACTGTTGAGATAACATTTCTTTGATATCTTTAATTTCAGTAGCAGAATTACCACTTACAAGTACATCGTGAACATATACTAGGATGAGAGTAATGGAGTTTTCCGTGTGTTTAACAAATAGGCTATAGTCAGTTTGAGATTGAACATATCCAAAGTCCAACAAAACAGACGATAATTTACTAAACCATTGGCGTGGGGCTTGCTTAAGCCCATAGAGAGACTTCAACAGAAGACATACAAGGGATATGCCAGCAACTCCAACTGAATCAGCTTTAATTCTCGAACCAAGACCAGTATAGCCAGACGGAAACTTCATGTAAACCTTATCATCGAGATCTCCATTTAGGAAGGAATTACTTACATCCATTTGCACCGTTTGCCATCCCTGAATTACTGTAACTGCTAACAAGACTCGAAGGGTGATGAGTTTGGCAACAAGAGCGAAGGTCTCAGAGTAGTCGATCCCATACACTTGTTTGCATCCAAGAAAAACAAGCCTTGATTTATATCTTTCGATGAAACCTCGGGGTTGTATTTCATTTTAAACAACCACTTGCACCCGATAACCTTCTTTATAAGAGAAAGAGTGGTAATCAGCCAATTGTTGTTATCCTCGAGGGCCTCTAGTTCTTGGTTCATAGCTTGTATCCAGTGAGGGTGTTGAAGAGCTTGTGTAAAGATGTTGGATAAGGTTGAGTTGTGAGGGTAGCCAAAAAATAGTAAAAAGTTGGTGGTATATTGTGATCCACTACTGTAATAACATTGACAGAAGTAGGGTTGGTGACATAGTCATCAAGCCATAGTGGTGGTTTATGTGGTCGAGTGGAGTTTCTCACATGTGGTGGGGAATCGAGTTGTGGAATTGAGGAGTGTTCAGGGGTTGTTGGGGAGGCTTCTGGAGATGTGACAACCTCTGAGAGTTCATCATCATATGCAGGGGATTGTGGGAGATGAATGGTTGTAGGATGCATGTAAGGTGTGTGGTTTGAGGTGTTATATGGAATTACGTTTTCAGCAAATGTCACATCTCGTGAGACAAATTCATGTCTGGTTGTCAAGTATGGGAGTTGGTAGCCTATTTATGATACCGGGTATCCGAGAAAAACAAAAGGGACCCTCTTTGGCTTAAACTTGTCACTTGTATGTTCAGGGTTGGAGGCAAAGGCTAAACAACCAAAAATTTTGAGTGCATCATAGTCAGGTTCTTTATGAAATAAGACTGCATAAGAAGAGTGATTACCTAGGACATGAGTGGGCATCCTATTCAGCAAATCTACTGTAGTTATGACGCAATCTCCCCACTGATATAGAGGTAATCCCGCTTGAAATCTGAGGCACCTTGCAATTTCAAGTATAGACTTGTGACGCCTCTCAGCCCTGGCATTTTGTTGTGGCCTTGCAACACGTGAAGTCTGATGGAGTGTTCCCTTAGCTGCAAAAAGTGCTTTGCAATTCATATATGAGAATTCAGGTGCATTGTTCGTCTTGAGATGCATAATTTTCTTGTTGAAATGGGTCTTCATATAGTTGTAGAACATCTTCAAGATTGCCAGATAGTCTGATTTGTGAACCATGAGAAACATCCAAGTGAAATGAGTGCAGTCATCAACTAGAGTCAAAAAATATTTATATTTTCCTCTTGTGTGCACCCGATAAGGCCCCATGTGTCAATGTGTATAAGTTCAAATGGCACAGCATCATGAGTGGTACTGAGATCACAGGGTAGCTTTGAGAATTTTGACATGGGGAAGGTGATACATACTTGAGAGGTAGGTTGAACTTTGGACTGTAGGATGGATATGTGTTTGTGTTTAAATATATGAGCATGTCCCAATCTGTGATGCCATAGGGAATAAAGAGCATTTGAGCTTGTACTGGAATTGGAAGAACCATGAGATTTTAGGGAGTTATTAGACATATATTTGAGTTAGTAGAGGCCATTGTATAGGTGCCCTATAGCTTTGACTTCTTTGGTGCATGAATCCAGGATTTCACAAGAGTTAGGTTTGAAATTGACAACACAATTTTTGTCTTTTGACAACTTATGAATAGATAGCAGGCTGTGTGTTAATCCCAGATAATCTAACAGTTGAATTACAGAAGGGGGTTGAATGTAATTCTTGGTTCCTTCTTCGGTTTTAAGAACATCTCTAACAAATATACATAACAGCGTTTGAATATGCAAGTGCGGAATGAAAGTATTGATGTATTCAAACACAAAGTAATTTAAACACAGGTATTTAAAAACTTTCTGGTGGATTGAACTTATCCACCAGAGATATATATATATTTCGAGAACTCTGTGATACAAAGATTGTACACAGCTGCTTATAAGTGGAATCACAAGGAACATAGAAATTCTTCACAGATACAGTTTTTTCTACTTTTCTAGTTGATTGCTTGATTTACTACTAGCTACTCTTGGTTTATATATTACCAAGTTACAACTGAATAAGACAAACTAATAAAACAAAATGTGTCTTTGTCTAATCATATGCTTCTTCATTTCTCCATCCAGTATCTTTGATTTTCTTCAAGTAAGCATGGAAATGGAAATGCTTCTTTGTTCTCTAAAACCTGATTACAGGCTGCCACATTCCTTTTGTGTATAATCAACCCATGTGGCTGTCAAGTCACTATCAACTCCTGTTTAAAATTCGTCATCCGTCAAGACTCAGTTGGATCATCCGTCGAAACTCCATTGAATCATCCGTCGAAACTCAATTGAATCATCCGTTGAAATGTGACTTGGGTCATCCGTCGAAGCCTTGTGAAGAAAATCCGTTGAAAATATTTCCATAGCAATTGACTCAATTTTACTTATGTAAAATTACAAGGAATCTAATATATACAATTTTCCAACCTATTTTATATATCATTCTTGCAGTCAACATGACTTAGAATGTCCTACAACTTCTAATTCTTTAAGGCATTACAATACACAATAATGTGCTACAAAATACTTATTAATACATAAGCTACTCTTTCAACGGATGACAGATAGGATCATTTATCGAAAGCTACAAACAAACTTAATCAAATCTACTAAGGTGTTTTTACAACTTATCATCAAGCCTGTAACATGTTCCTAACAATCTTCCCCAATTTATGTATACTTAGAATTGTAGGCATAAATTTAGAGGAACTTGATGATAACAAAACACCTTTTTACATAGAGATTATTCAACAGTAGATAAAACTGATAAGTGCTGCAATTTTATTGAAAGTTGTACAGAAGAAAGTTCATAGAAATCTCACAAGTCATTTTTCAAGATGCTCCTCTAGTCTGAGCAGATTAATCTTTAGTCCTTGATTGTCTAGTCTTCTTTCCCAGCCTTTCATTATTCTCTTCAATCTGATATTGGAGTTGTCTGTAGAACTCAGATTCTTCTTCATTTGATTGATCCAACATCTCCTGCATTTCCTTGGGAGTTTCATTGCTTGATATCTTTAGCTGATCATTTAATCTGAAGAATCTTCTTATGTTCTTTTCATCCTTGAACTCCATTAGCCAATATGGCCTCAAATGCACTCTATCCCCAGTGTAAGGAATAGTTAAGAGCCTTGGGAGTGCATTTGAGTCTCTCCAACTTTGTCTTATTCTTTTAATCTGGTGGAGTATCTGCTTCTTGGCAGCAATGTTAAAACCAAATTTTTTCTTGATTGAGGAGAAAATTTTCACTACGACAGAGAAGCCTTCATTGAGAATTTAATGAAGAGGCCAAGTGATTTCCTTGCCACCCTTGTACTTGAACACCAATCTTTCTGGAAGTCTTTTATAAGCATCAATAACCTTAACTTCATCCAGCTCATCCATGTAAAGAATGATGTCAGAGAACTTCTTAATGTCACAGATGAATAGTTGATCTCCTTTGTTGATAGTAGGTTTGGGTAGATTTTTGGATTTGAATAAAACTTACTTGACTGGATTACTTGGTTTGGACTTTCTTCTTTTAGTCGAGGTAGTTGGAATTGGGAAGTTTAGATTATGGATAGGTAGGTTTTCCTAGTCTATTGGTACATCCTTTGAAATTATTGGCTCACCATGAAAATTCACATCTGGATAGACTTTGGTTTCAGCTTGCTCCATTGTGGGCAAGGTTGATTGATTTGTAGTGGTAGACTAGGTAGACTCAGGTTCATCATCTTCTTTTTTTTCTTCTCCAAAATCCAGCTTCCTTTTGGCTGTTTCCTTTCTCATCCTTTTTATAATTTTCTGCTTTGGTTACTCAAGTTTCTCAGTTTCAGTGATAGTAGCAGGCTTCTCAGCTTCTGAGTTGGTAGCAACCTTTTCAGCCTTTTTTCTTAGCTTCTAAGGCAACCTACCTTTTCCAGATTCTTAACCCTCAACTTTTCTTCTCTTTTGGCTTCTGCAAATTATGGATGTACAGCCATCACACAAATTTCTTTGCCATGTCTGTAGACTTTGGATATCCTTTTCTTTAAAACTGAATCTCGTGGATCTTTTATGTGAGCAATAGAATGACCAAGCAGTTTCTTTTCATCTGGCTAAGGAGTTGCATAGCCTAGGTCGAAAGTATTCTTGGTATAATGTTTTGAAGAATGTTTCTTGGGCTTCAAGATCATATTGGCCTTTGGCTGTCTTCTAGCAGAGGTTTGACCTCTCAATGTTCCTCAAGCTCATTTCACTAATAGGGATTTGTCTCAATTGTGTGAAGTGTTTCATAGATTTATCTTACTATACAATTGGACCAAAAACCTTTTTAATATTCTCATCAATTTGCTTCAATTGTTCATTCAGCATGAGCTCAACAACTGCAATATTGATCAAGTCAATGCTATCCAGGACTTGTGGCTTTGAGAAAGTAATTGTTGGAATAATCACTTTGCTGGCTTGAATATGCAAATCCTTCTCCCATTCACTACCTTGGGTAGGTGCATCTTTATCCCCCTTACTGGCTGGGACAAGTGCATCTTTCTCCCCCTTTTTGTTATCATCAACTAAGGCAGGGGTTGAAGTTTGAGCAGCCACCAATTGTTGAAGAAGGAGTGTCTGATGAACTTGGTTGATCTGGATCTTGGTGATTGAATTTTCCAGTGCTTTCAGCCTAGTATCCAAAGAGTCAACCTTGCTACTTAAGTTAGAATCCTTCCTGAGTTACCTGTTAATGTCTCTTATTGTAGTGTCAGGAAGGTTAGACTCTATCTTATCAGTGATGTCCTTCTTGACTTGTGCAATGTCTGTCTTGATTTCATTCACATCTTGACTCTGTTTTAGAGATTGAATTTTGTGCAGTTATAGAGACTCAAGATGTGCTTGGAGACGACTTTTGGTGTTGGCATCTGCAGTGGCTTGAAGAGCTATTTGAGTCTGATGGATAATGTGGAATAGAGTTGATTTGAATTGATGTTCACCGCAGTCTTTGCTAAACATCCATGCTGGAGTGCTTGTGCTTGAGCTAGGACCTGCATCTCCCCCTATGTCCATGACATCCTCTTCATCATTAGAAGCATCTCCAAATGTACCACTTGAATCTAACTCAAAATCATCACCAGCTGTAGGGGGAAGAGAGTTTATTGCATCCTTGGCCCTTAGAATTGAAGCTGTTGTGTGCACCAAGTTTAATGCCCTCTCAGCAGCCTCATTGCCCTGTTTAGCAAAAATTTGATAAGCTGGAACATGATGAGTGAATGCCTCAGCTTCAGCCGAAACAGAGTCTAAAATAGATTGATATTCTTGCTGAAATAGCTATTTCTTTTCAGCTTCATTGACATCCATTAACTCAGTAACAATGGGCTCTTCCCATTCTTCACTTGTACCTGCATTTCTCTCATTTTCTCTCTTTTATTACATCAAGGGCTCCCCTTGGCTTCCCACCCCCACACCCTCACCTTCACAATCTAAGGTGGGACTCCTCTCACTCACTCTTGCCATGCTGGAAGAAA
Organism: Apium graveolens; assembly: GCF_009905375.1. Taxonomy (NCBI): domain Eukaryota; kingdom Viridiplantae; phylum Streptophyta; class Magnoliopsida; order Apiales; family Apiaceae; genus Apium; species Apium graveolens. The sequence goes on along the minus strand of NC_133654.1, from coordinate 9,236,141 downwards.
TAGCATGCCTTTTGTCACTCATTTCCTCTCCTTTTTCCTAAGAGCAACTCAGCTTCTCACTCAGTTTACTCCCTTCCCTCAATCCAAGTAGTAATTGAACTACTACTAAGTCATCTGCACTTGTAACAATTGTGGAAATTTTAAGTCGTGCAGTGACATTCAACGGATGAGGGAAATCCGTCGAAATAGTAGTTGAGAGAAAATCACTAGTTGACGGATGAAGAATATCTGTCGAAAGAGTAGAAATGATAGAGTTTGGAGTTAAAACTACTGTAGAATATGTGGTGATTGATTTGAGATTGTGCACATATTTCTCAGTAGAATCAGAAAAAAATGGCAAGTGAGCCAACAAATCATCCAAAAGATGATGCTCACTTGATTAGATTTTGGCTTCTCTATAAGAGTTAAAGATGGAGAATCAGGAATTGATGTGTTAATCATATCCATATCCAGTGAGTTTGTGGGAGAATTTTGTGTTTGAGGTGTTTCAATTAAGAGAGATTTTGACCGTGACTCCACATTTATTGGAGCCACATCAATCTGACTTTGAGATGGTGCATTAACTAAGCCTTTGACTGCAGTTGGCACTATGTGTGCACCCTGTGTATCCACAATTGTTTTAGATTTCTTCTTTCTAATGTAAGTTTGAGGTTGGTCTGTGTCCCTAACCCTTTTGTCCTGTGCTCTTGCTTGAGAGCTTGTTTCAATAGTTACATCCTCTTTGGAGGATGTAACTAGCAATGAGCTTAAATCCTTGTTAAGCATTACAGTCTGTTGGGAGACTGTAATGTGACTGGTTTGGGGTTCACTTACCTCACTCTCCTTATCCTTAGGGTTTCTTTGATTTTCACCCCGTCCCTCACCTAGCTCACTACATTGCACACTCCCCTTTTGGTGTTTGGTAGATTTTAAAACTAGTTTCTTTTGAGAGGAACTAGAGTGGGTTTTCTTTGACTTGGATTCTGAGATTTTTGATTTTGTGGCTTGGGTTGGCACCTGTTTGGTCACTATCACAGATGCTATAGCCACAGTTGTTTGCAAAGAAATTTGTGGCTGGGTAGAGATTGGAGCAGAAGAAATTATTTCATTTACCTATTGTGCCTCCATGATTGGCAAATAGATGAGGGGAACCTCACTGTGGTGATTTTCCCTGTTCAAATCAGCAATAACTGTCTTTTCTTGAACCCAACAATCAAGCTTGTTGGTTGGGTTCTCAATTACAAGATCTTCAGAAATAAAATTAGCTAGCAACTTAAAAAATCTAACATAATATATGTTCTTAGACCTTTTCTTAATGTCACCTAATTTATACCCTAGCTCATACATAAAATATCATTACTGAAATTAAAATATTTATCACTAAAAAGCATGTAAAGCATGTTAATAATATAATAGTTAACAACATCAAAATTACTAATCTTTCCAGAAAATGCCTTAATAAAAGAATCACAGAGAAAGCTCCACTCTTTTCTAAGGCTCATTCTCCTAAACTCACCTAACTTGGAGGGATTAAGAGAATAACCCATAGAAGTAAGCATGTTGCTCACCTCTCTGTCTGTGTGTGGAACAAGAGTGTTATTTTCAGGCAGTTTAAAGCATGCTTGTAGTGTATCACAGTTAATGCAGTGGTCCTTACCTTTGAGAGAGAAGGTAATGGTCTTATCTTTTGAATTGAACATGACTGTAGTCCAGATCTCCTCAAAAACTTCATAATAGATGACCAGAGATTCAAACATAGCATAACTCAGTTTGCAGCCTCGAAAGAAGTCCATAATTTTGTGATAGTCCTCAGAAGCAACAATCTCCTTGTTCACCAATGCTACAAAGTTGTTCTTCTCATATACAAACCCGGTTTGAGACATGATTTTGACAACTGGTGCCATAGCTGTGATTGAAAGTAGTTGCATAAAAGGGATTTTTGCTTTGGAGATGAAGAGAGTTAGTAGAAATTGCTTTGAGAAAGATAAAAGTAAAATAGAAAAAGAAATGAGTCTTATATACTTTCTCAGAAACAAACAAGTAAAAATTAAAAAGTAAAATAAGGTACCCAATGAAATTTTTCCAAAATAGCCGTTTAAAATAAAATAAACTGTAAAAATTCTAATGGTTATCCATCAATATATACTTACAGACTGTAAGTAAATTCGACGGATGAGAAATAAAATTAACGGCTATGATTACAACAATTCGACGAATGAAGATTAAACATATATCCATCGAGATAAAAAGTACCCAGAATAATGTTTGATTTTTTAATAGATAATAAAATTCAATGAATATTCATTTTCGATGGATAATGAACATCCGTCGAGATGTAAATTCTGACTTAGCCAAAATTTCATCTTTGACAAGAAACATCAAATTTTATTCTAGCTGCATTTCAAATTGCTTAGACATCAAAATAAATTAGGAGTAATTAAGCATACCTAACTCACTTACCAACCTAGTGAAGGTGGACTCATCAAGTGGCTTGGTAAAGATGTCTGCAAGTTGCTTCTCACTTGGAACAAAATGACGTTCCACAGTACCATTCATGACATGTTCTCTAATGAAATGGTACTTGATATCAATGTGCTTTGTCCTTGAATGCTGCACATGATTTTCATTAATAGCAATGACACTTGTATTATCACAGAAGATTGGAATCTTGTCCACTTGTAGACCATAATCCAAAAATTGATTTTTCATCCATAAAATCTGTGCACAACAACTGCCAGCAGCAATATATTCAGCCTCAACTGTAGAAAGAGAGACTTAATTTTATTTCTTACTAAACCTCGACACTAGCTTATTTCCTAGAAATTGACAGGTTTCTGTTGTCTTTTTTTATCAATTTTAGAACCTGCATAATCTGCATCTGGATAATCAATTAGATCAAAACCAGAATCTCTAGGATACCAAATGCCAAATTTTGGTGTTCCTGAGATATCTGAAAATTCTCGTAATAGCTACTAAATGAGATTATCTAGGATCAGCTTGAAATCTAGCACAAAGACAAATAGAAAATATTATATTTGGCCTACTAGCTGTTAAATATAAAAGTGAGCCAACCATGCCTCTATAACTTGAAATGTCCACATAATTTTCAGTAGTGTTCAATTCAAGTTTGGTGGCAGTGGCCATGGGAGTTTTTGCAGATGTGCAATCCATTAAGTCAAACTTCTTTAAAAGATCATAAATCACTACTATAAAAATGCCCTTAGACATCGGTTATAAACCGATGTCTTTTTTTTTTCCAAACCGATGTCTTCGCATGTGTAGAGAAAGGTAGGGGTCTTTAACATCGGTTCTTAGCCGATGTTAAAGATGTACATAGACATCAGTTTTCTTAGCAAACTAATGTATAATTAGCCCTTTTTTTAATAACATGTTAAAACAAGATTGTGAAAAATGGTAATTAGGAGGTTAAGAAACACTATAAACATATAACATGGAAGAACATTAAACTGATAGACATCAGATTCTTAAAAGAAATGATGTCTTACATTATATTGTACATCGGTTGCTACATAGAACCGATGCTAAATATGGCATGTCACATCGATTTTAATTAGGTTAACGATGTTAAATATGGCATATCACATCGGTTTCACTTAGGTTAGCGATGTGAAAGTCCCTATGTACATCATTTTTCCTGTCAAAATATTGTGTTTTGCTTATTTTTGACATCAGTTGGTTAATAATTAAAAGCTATATCAATAAAAAAATAATCTTAAATGAGAACAAATATATTCAACCAACATATTTCTATATCTACATCTACATCAACATCAAAAACTATCTACTTACAATTACATTCCTAACCTATCTAGCTCACTAAAGCCGCATTCCCCATGAAATTCTCCGCGGATGGATATGCTGCTGAATCATAAATAGTATCAGCTGAAGCAAATTTGGTAGCATCACGTACAACTCCCACAAAGCTCTAGCTTCGTCAATGACTTCATAGTTCTTGCCTTTGTGTTCCCTAGTCGCAGAGAAATTGGACTTAATTATCAGTCTAAAAGTAATACAACCGAATATTTAGCACATAGCTGAAATTAAAAAGTTATCTCTAGCCGCTATTGCTTTAAAACTTTTACAGTTGAATAAATTCTCTCTCACAATTTGCTCAACAGCTCGGATAATGACTAAAATAGGGTGGCCTGGACCTTGATTAGGAACCATTGCTCTCAACTCAACTAAATCAACAATTCGAAACAGGGAAATTCAAAGAGCTGTCAAGACAAGAAAAAAAAATCACTGATTAAGGCTTGGTTGTCGCTGCTAGAGTGAGAAGAAGAGAATCTATCTAAAACAGCTTTACCAAATTAGCAAGGATCGTGTCACATCAGAAAATAAGAATTACCAAGGGTCGTCTAACTGCTACAACTAAAGAAATTACATGAATTTAGATGTAACCCAACCAGAAAATTTATACAATTTGAACCAAGAAAAGGTGGTTCCCTGTAGAATAAGGATTTATAGAAAAGGCATTAAATTTATGGTTATAACATGACTAAAGCTTGTGTGCAGACTGTAGAGGAAGATTAAATTTTACTTATAAATTATAACAATAAATTGATTGCTTATAAAATTGTAATGGACAGTCCTGCTAGAGTAGAAAGCGGTATCACCAGTAGCTAATTCAGGGATTTATCTAACATACAATTTGTTGTGAAAAACCCCATCCGAACAAAAGTCATCCCAATGATGCTTCCTGCTGTAGTAGCAACTATAAGTAAGAAATTTGATGACACTCTTGACTAGAAAAAATACACTTATAAGCTTAAATTTGGACAAAAAAATGATTAGAGCAGATCCTAATTTATTCGACACCATCTGGATTCAAAGAGATGCAAAAAAAAGTAACCGTGAGAAAGATGAATTAAATATGTACATATCCACACACATGAGATAAGCAATCAGACCATCCAAGTATGAAATAATTTCTAACAGTAACCACCTACTCACTTCATCCAGTTTAATACGATCCCATTTCACGGAGTGTAAAGTAGATTTGCTGTTACATGATCCATATTCAGCTCCTTCCGACTTGTTGGTAGAAGAACCATCTCCAAAAGTCTTATCCTTATTGTAATGCTTCCATTTCTTTGAAGACTCCTCCTTTCCTTCATCCACCGACTCAAGACCCTTGCCTTTCTCTGATCTGTTTAGTTCAACATTCTTACCCTTCTTCTGTTTCGACTGCTTATTAGTTCTAATAGCATTTGAACCACAAAAATATTTCAGGTGAATAGATATCTTATGTTCATAAAATAACTTTCCACACCAAATGCATTTCTATTTAGGTGGCATAACATTTTTCCTGTACTTAGCTTCAACAATAGAATATGTAGTAAAAAAAAATCATAATCTGAGAATTCATGAAGGGTTTTGCCTCTATTGGCTCTATGATACTCTAGCACCTTGTTGCTACCTCCTAAGGTAAATTGATCAATCTCATTTACCCATTGAATCACAACAACCAGAGGACATATCACAAGGGTAGCTTTAACTTCTGACAACCCTGATCAAAATTTACAAGTATGCCTGCCATAATGGAATCCCCAAACAACAGGTATCCGAAGATCCCAATGGTAAAGTAGATTCTTGAACAAAGTACCAGAGAAATTTGAACAACTGAGTTCATATCTGATGCTTTCCCAAGCTCCCCTCCAATAGCATGAACTGAAATTAAATACATTTTTGTAAGTAATTTCCTCAGAGAATTAGTGTCATTTAGGAGTACTTGTTTCTATTAGTTGTAACTAACCATTGAAGTGAAAAGTGAATGCAGTGACGGTGACTGGAGATGTAGTGAAGAGGTTAAAGAAGGAGGCTCGATTGTCCAACTGAGGTATGAGCTTTGGTGTATTTGTTTTGCCTTCTAAGAGTGTTGAGATTGCCATTTCTGAGCATATCCCAAGTGAACTGATCCGTCCGGCTGGTTTCCTGATAATACATCCCATGTAAACAACACATTAAAATGTTATTAGACATTTATACACACACTAAACTCTAACTTATAGATCGTGCAAAATCAATAACAGAAATCTGCATTCCTAAGAAGATCCCAAGATATGAAACTATTTTTTATGGCATAATTAGCAGCCAGTATCATTCCTTTCAACCCATGATCCCCAAATTCACCAGGAACCAACACACATGCCGCACTTTGAAGACATGGATAAAATAACACAGCCACCGAAAAACACAGCCACCGAAAAACACAGCCTTCCCCCACTAATGTCACAACATTAATGTAATCTTTAGCTATAAGCTACATAAATAAAATCATTTATGCAAGTAAGAAATGATAACAGTAAATTCTAATTCGAATAGGCTTTCCTCCAAAAATTAAAATTCTAAAAAATTATTATCAATACAACACCTGTCTAGTAGTAACAATAACAAGGCCACCAGTACAGCTTATATAGATCTGTAAACCCAACTTCTTTTAAGATTAACAATACATACACCAACTTTTAATCGAGTAGATTAGAAGTTAATCTTACCTAATTAAGCAAACCCAATTTCTTTCAACACTAACAAAGCTCCAAAGACCTGTAAACAAAACTCTATCAAAATAAAAACATGAAATTTGAAAATAAATTCGAAATAAACTTACTTTTCTCACATAAATCGAGTAGACCCAACTTCTTTCAAGATTATTTAGCACCAATCGAGCTCGATTTAGGAATTAATCGAGTTTAATTAAAGGTTTGTTCAAATAGGGGTATAATTAGGTTTAAAGAGAGTGATTGAGAAGAGAAAAAGTGAGAGATGAGAGAGAAGAGAGATTGAGAGAAGAGAGAAGAGAGACGAGACAGTGAGAGAGAATGAGAGAGAGAGAAGAGGGAATGATAGAGAGAGGTGGAAACACTGAGAATAAAATTTTTGGATAAGGGGGGAAAAACAAAGAATAAATTATTGGTTTGGGGGGGGGGGGGATTTTTGTTGTATTAACGGGGGGAAATAAAGAAGCGGGCCTTTTTTATTTTTTTTAAAAACAATTATAGACATCGGTTGGTTAAGATACCGATGTGTTACAATACCCTTAACATCGGTTTTGAAGCGACCGATGTTAAAACTGCTTTTAACATCGGTGGTATTTCTAACCGATATTAAAGGGGTGATGTCGTAGGCACTATCTCTAGTAGTGAATATATTTGGTTTGACTTATGAATATTTCATCACTAACTTGCTTTACTTGTAAACCTAGAAAGTAAGTTAGTTCTCCCATCATGCTCATTTCATATTTACTTTGCATCAATTTGACATACTTTTTGCAAAGTTTCTCATCTGTAGAGCCAAATATAATATCATCTACATAAATCTGAACAATTATGCTGGAGCCATTAACATCTTTAAAGAAAAGAGTTTTATCAACAGTACCTCTTGTGAAGTGATTTTCTAAAAGGAACTTTGACAAAGTATCATACCAGGATCTAGGTGCTTGCTTCAAGTCATAAAGTGCTTTCAAAAGATAGTAGTCATATTTTTGAAATGTACTTTTGACATCCATTTGATAGAACTTGAAATTGGCATGGGCTGCATAGTCTAGAAAGATCCCGATGGCTTCAAGTCTTGCAACATAAGCAAATGTCTCATCAAAATCTATTCCCTCTTGTTGACAATAACCCTTAGCAACTAATTTAGCTTTATTCCTCACTACTATGCCATTTTCATCCATCTTGTTTCCGAATACCCATTTGGTGTCAATAGGATTTTTTCCTTTAGGTTTGGGTACTAGCTTCCAAACCTTATTCATTTAAAATTAGTTTAGCTCTTCCTGCATAGCTAAAATCCACTCAAGATCCAACAAAGCTTTTTTTACCTTCTTTGGTTCTTCCTGTGACATGAAGCTGCTGTATAGACATTTTTTTTGAGTTACTTTCCTAGTTTGCACTCTTAAAGTTGCATCACCAATAATAAGTTCAAATGGGTGATCTCTAGTCCATTTTATTTGTTGTGGTAGATTAGCTCTTGATGAAGAGGCCTCATAGTTATCTTGATGTGTGACTGAGTTTTGATTAGAAGAAACTCCCCCTGAGTTTGTGGATCTTTGACTTGAAGTTGGGGTCCTTTCTGATTATGATCTGTATTGACTTTCAACTCCTATTGATGGCTCAACGAATGTTGATCTTTGCCTTTCGACGGATGATGCAGATTGTCTCTCAACGGATGATGCACTTGGTCTTTCGACGGATGTTGAATTATGTACTTCATTTGTTGCTGACTATTCTGCATTGTCCTTAGAGATTATTTCTTGATCACTTTCATCTTCACTATCATCACAAATCATCTCAACATTGTCAAATTTGAGGCTTTCATGGAAACCTTCATCTCGCAGTCCTTCAATCTTCTTATAATCAAACACAACATGTACAGATTCCATAACAATGTTGTTCTAAGATTGTAGACTCTGTATGCTTTTCCAACTGCATACCCAACAAAAATACCTTCATCTGCTTTAGCATCAAACTTTCCATGATGCTCAGTTTGATTCCTTAGAATATAGCATTTGCAGCCAAAGACATGAAGAAAGTTTAGTGTTGGCTTCCTGTTCTTGAACAATTAGTAGGGAGTCATTCATTTTGCTTGATTGACCAAAGAAATATTCTGAGTGTAGCATGCAGTATTTACAGTTTCTGCCCAAAAGTATGTTGATAACTTTGATTCTTCTAGCATTGACCTTGCAGCTTCAATAAGAGACCTGTTCTTTCTTTCCACTACACCATTTTGTTGTGGAGTTCTAGCTACTGAAAATTCATGCATGATTCCATTTTCTTCACAAAACAACCTCATGACAGAATTCTTGAACTCAGTTCCATTGTTACTCCTGATTCTTTTAACTTTGAGATCAGGATGATTATTGACTTGTCTTATGTGATTGATAATGATTTCACTAGCTTCATCTTTAGATTTGAGAAAATATGTCCAAGTGAACTTTGAGAAATCATCAACAATCACTAGGCAATATCTTTTCTTTGAGATTGACAATACAGTGACTGGTCCAAACAAATCCATGTGCAGAAGTTATAGAGGTTCTTCAATTGTAGATTCAAGCTTCTTTTTGAATGATGCCTTGATCTGTTTTCCTTTATGACAGGCATCATATAGTCCATCCTTTGAGAACTCAACTTGAGAAATGCCTCTTACAAGATCTTTCCTGACTAATTTATTCATAGTCTTGAAGTTCAGATGGGGCAGCTTCTTGTGCCATATCCAAGTTCATCTTGACTTGCTTTGCTGAAAAGACAAGTAAAAGAATTTGCACTTGATGAGTTGAAGTCAGCTAAGTACACATTTCCTTTTCTCACTCTAGTGAGAACCACTTTGTTGTCCTTCTTGTTTGTAACAACACAAGCTTCATAATTGAATGTTATTGAGTTGCCCTTATCACATAGCTGGCTGACACTCAAAAGATTATGTTTGAGTCCATCCACTAGAGCAACTTCTTCAATGGTGACATTATCTTTTTAAATCAAGCCATATCCCACAGTATACCCTTTGCTGTCATCTCCAAAAGTAATACTTGGGCCAGCTTTCTCCTTGAATTCAGTGAGCAGGGTAGAATCTCCAGTCATGTGCCTTGAGCAACCACTATCCAAATACCAAAGATTATTTCTGTTTCCCCGCACACATCAAAATCAAATCAATTACCCATGTTTCCTTGGGTCCTGCCTTATTAGACTTCTTTTTAGGTTTCTTAGGCTTGTCCCCATTTGACTCAGGCGATTGAGACTCAACCATGGTCAATAGAATATGGCTTAAAAAACCATTCACAATTGCAGAGTTATCATGCACAGGTTGGTTAACATGAAATGACATATTATGTGTAAACATGTTATTCCAGTATGACATGCTAAATGATATTTGAGGCATGCTAAATTTAGTATAGTAAGGATTTTATGCAAATGGCATATTAGCAAATTGTGCATTCAGATTATGTGCAGGCATAACATTCATAGGCATTGTGGGCATGCTAGGAAATGAGGGAGGTGCAGACATAGGTGCAGGTATAACAGATTTGCAATAAACATAAAATTGATTAACACTACCATATTTAACACAGATTTTTCTAGGAGCATATTTATCAGGTGTATGGTTGTTATTTTTGTTAATTCCTACTTTTCCATTCCTCTTATTTTTCCTTTTTGATTCTGCCTTAACCTCAATTTTCTCTAATCTATCATTTAGTTGCTTCATTGATAGATGCCCCACATTGACTCTTTTGGTCTCCTTGAATTGACTTGTGTCTCCTGTATAAAAGTTCTAGGAAACTGATCCATATTTTTCATTTAACTTAGCTAGCTAAAATTTGCTAACTAGCTTTCTTTCACTCGACGGATGTGGTTCTTTGTCATTCGATGGATAATTTTTTTTATCTTTCGATGGATAATCTTCATTATCTGTTGAATCCACATCCGTTGAAAGTCCTTCTACCAAATTAGGATCCAGTTTCTCTTTAATCTTTTTCCAGGCTTTTTCACAGAAAGACTCTCTACCTTGAACTTTGTTAATTTGGGTATGGACATCTCTAGATGATTTCCAAGCCTTAATTACCTCATGTTCTTGTTCAAGTTACTTTCTTAAAATCTCCTCTTTCTTTAAGGATTCAGTCAGTTCTTTCTTAGAAATTCTACATTCTATTTTTGGTTTCTGAAACTAAATAAATTGAGTTTCTAACACAACATTTCTCTCACTTAAAAACATATTTTCATCCTTAATTCTGGTATTTTCTTTAGTGAGTGACTTAAGTGTAACACACAATTTATATAATTATGTGCACATGTCATTTATAACATCATTACACTCAGCTTTAGAAAGATGTGCTAGATTAGTGGTGATTACCTGATTGCTAGAAGAACTAACCTCTGCTTCATCTGATTTGGCCATCAGGGCTAGGTTGACATAACTTATTTCTTCATCTTCATCTACTCCATCAGCTGCCCAATCATTATCTTGAGTAAAGAAATCCCTTTCCTTTTGTTTGAGCAATTCAAAATATTTCTTTTTGTAATCCACAAGTTTAAACTTCTTTCTTTTAGAATCAGGCTTTCTACATTCACTTGCAAAATGACCACTCAAGCCACATTTAAAATATATGAATTTGGATTTATCCACCATGTTTCTATTTGGCTTGGCTGCTCCAAAATTCTTTTTGAATTTGAGCTTGGCAAACCTTCTTGACAGGAAATCTAGATGTTCATCTATATCCTCCATTTCATCTTGACTAAGATGGTCTTCATGATTAGCTACTAATCCCTTTCCTTTGCCTTCACAAACCCTAGTGTTTGGTGCAGATTCCACAGCCTTAACCTTCATCTCTTTCACTCTCTCTTGTTCAGCTACCAGTGCTATAGATCCTCCCTTCTTCCTTCCTTTCTCTATTTGCTCATCTTATTCTAATTCAAGTTCATAAGTTTTTAGAATTCCATAAAGTCTCTCAAAGGTAAACTCCTTGTAATCTTGTGAATTTCTGAGAGAGACAATCATAGGCTTCCATTCCTTTGGTAGAGATCTAAGGAACTTCTGGTTTGAATCTTTTCTCTGATAGACCCTTCCATGCAGCTTCAGTGCATTTAGTAGTTTTTGTAATCTACTAAAGATGTCACTTAGAGATTCAAAGTCTTCAAAATGAAAATGTTCATACTGCTGAATTAGAAGTTGCATCTTGTTTTCCCTAACTTGCTCAGTTCCATCACATATGATTTGAATTGTATCCCAAATGTGTTTAGCAGTCTTGCAGTTTATGAAATTGTCAAACATATCTCCATCAAGACCATTGAACAGTATGTTCATAGCCTTCTTATCTTTGTGTACTTTCTCAATGTCTTCATTTGTCCATTCTGCTTGTGGCTTTGAGACACTTTACTCATTGCCTATAGCACCTTCAATATCTGTAGCAGCTCTTACAGGAACATGAGGGCCTTTTTCTATGCAATCAATATACCTTTCATCTTGAGAAAGAAGATGCATGTGTATTTTCACCTTCCAATGGTGATAGTTGTCTTTATCCAAGAAAGGGATCTTTACTCCAACATCCTTCCTGCTCATCTTGTTAGTTGCTTTGATCTTTAAACTCTTAGTGTGTCAAGAGCTTGCTCTGATACCAATTGTTAATCCCGGACAATCTAATAGTTGAATTACAAAAGGGGGGGGGGTTGAATATAATTCTTGGTTTCTTCTTCGATTTTAAGAACTTATCTAACAAATATACATGACGGTGTTTGAATATGCAAAAGTGCGAAATGAAAGTATTGATGTATTCAAACAGAAAGTAATTTAAACATAAATATTTAAAAACTTTCTGGTGGATTGAACTTATCCACTAGATATATGTATATTTCGAGAACTCCGTGATACAAAGATTGTACACAGCTGCTTACAAGTAGAATCACAAGGAACGAAGAAATTCTTCAGAGATACAACCTTCTCTATTTCTCTAGTTGATTGCTTGATTTACTACGAGCTACTCTTGGTTTATATATTACCAAGTTACAAGTGAATAAAATAAACTAATAAAATAAAATGTGTCTTTGTCTAATAACATGCTTCTTCATTTCTCCATCCAGTATCTTTGGTTTTCTTCAAGAAAGCATGAAAATAAAAATGCTTTTTTATTCTCTAAAACCTGATTATAGGCTGCCACATTCCTTTTGTGTGTAATCAACCCATGTGACTGTCAAATCACTATCAACTCCTGTTTGAAATTCGTTATCCGTCGAGACTCAGTTGGATCATCCATTGAAACTCCATTGAATCATCCATCGAAACTCAATTGAATCATCCGTCGAAACTCAATTGAGTCATCCATTGAAATGTGACTTGGGTCATTCGTCGAAGCCTTGTGATGAACATCCGTCAAAAGTGTTTCCATAGCAGTTGACTCAATTTCACTTATGTAAAATTACAAGGCATCTAATATATACAATTTTCCAACCTATTTTACATATTATTCTTGCAGTCAACATAAATTAGAATGTCCTACAACTTCTAATTCTTTAAGGCATTACAACACACAGGAATGTGCTACAAAATACTTATTAATACATAAACTACTCGTTCAACAGATGACATATAAGATCATCCGTCGAAAGCTACAAACACACTTAATCAAATTTACTAAGGATTTTTTACAACTTATCAAGCCTGTAACATGTTCCTAACACTGTGTTTAAATTGTGGGACGTACAATACTTTATGCAAAACCAGGCCATTCGAGAGTTTGACATCACCAGTGTGAGTTATCTTTGCCGTGTCACCAGTTGGTAACTTGATAATAAGTTCAGTTTTAGCAGGTTGAACATTCATCAAATTATCAAGACTTGATGTCATATGGTCACTTTCTCCGGAGTCTATAATCCAGGTGTCCTTATCTACATTCAACCTATTAATTGACACCATTCCTGAAAAATAATTTTCCAGTTCATCCTCAGTTTCATAACCTTTAACTTGGGACTTACCCTCACTTAGCAGTAACTTCAGTAATTGTTGTAGTTGTTGTGCTTTAGAAACAACTTCACTTTCATCAGCTTGTGAATTAACTTGGGCATTGTTGGCCATTTCGTGATGATCAACTCTATGATTTGACTAAACATGGTTGATAGCTAAAATTCACTGTGGTGTAGGACATCAGTTTGGGTTTCTTCTTGCTGGATAGCAGCAAATGCCATTTCCACACTAGGTAAGGGAATCCGCATTAAAAGTTGACTACGAACAGCAGAGTAACACTCATCTAAACCATTTAAAATTGAAACAGTTTTGACTCAGCCTTTTGGGTTTCAATAGCGGTTAAAAGAGATGTCACATCAATGGCTATAGTGGTCACAATCGACAAGGTATTCATAGAGTCAAGCTCTTCCCATAAGCTACTGAGGGTAGTAAAATAATCATTAATTTTTAGCTTGTTTTGTTTATGCCCAAAGAGGTCTTTACTCGACTTATACTTTCGAGACCCATTGCTTAACAAAAAGCGCTTTTCAAGCTCAAGCCATATATCATAAGTAGTATTAATGAACAAAATAGACTGCCTTATATTATCAAATACGTTACTATGAAGCCAAGAAATTAACAGGTCATTGCACGTATCCCATTGTGCAGCTTTTGTTACATTATCTGTGCTCCTTTTGGCTGTACCATTCAAGAACCCCAACTTTCTTTTGGATGATAGCTGAATTTCAAAGGATCTTTTTCAGGACTTATAGTCACCAGCTCCTTGCAGATTTGTCACACTAATTGAGAGTGAATAATGAGATGTGTAAGAACAAAGGATTTTGCATATCTGCAAAGGTAAGACGTCCTCCAATTACCATGATACAGAAGTTTCTAAAAAAAAAAGACTTGTTTCTTTGTTAATCTGGAAGAATCAAATTAAGGATTGAGGAGAATGAAATAAAAGAAGAGTGCTTTGATATGATGGGTGAAAAGGGATGAAGCTAAATCTGCAGTGCTAGCTTTGATACTATGTAGACATCTAGAGCAAATAGTGAATTGCAGATAAAGCAATGAACAAGAAATACTAAGCAATGCTTCAATAATAATTCATTGTCATCTGAATGAGTAGACTTCATACACCTATACATTGGGAATATGCCTCATGGCCAAAATACTAGTAACAAACTAAAGACTCCAGAAATAGAATAAATGCAATGCAACAGAATTGAAAAAGAAAAAGAAGGTAACAACGATAAACTGAGTGGTCCAGGCAGCTAGCATTGATATGACAACATGTGTAAATTGAGGTGGCAGCTGACATGGAACATATACATCATTATAAGTAATTAATTTTATACAAACATGCATCAATTATAAAGATCCAACCGTATATTTACATATAAGCATCCATGATCCTAACATCATACTATAGACATTTATAACTTGAAGAGACAACTTGCATTACTAGTCATCAAAAGAACTGGATGATCGGACTTCATCTCCTTGGATCTCACATGTGTCGAGCTATAGTATTAAGAAACGCCGGATCTGTCATAAAAACTCTCAGAATTAATACTTGCAATCTACAGTGGTTTAACAAGTTGAATTTGTTTTTACAACGAGCCTCGTACTTAATTTAACTGATGCCAGAAGTGTCGCTTCCATGAGGAACACGGAAAGATTAGCTCCAACCGGTCAGGAGTAAAGGAAAGGAGCATGAGTGAAATTCAAAAATATAATTATTATTTGCAATTGAAAGAGGTCTTGCTACCATTTACTTGTATATTTGTAACCATAAACTATGACAGCTGCTGAACATTTTCCATGATACCAGTAGAATAAATGACAGATAAATGGCAATGTCTGATTAGTTTTATTGTATGAACCATTAAGATACACCCTAGAGTTGATCAACATATATGTAATAGAAGAAAAATCATTTGAATTATAAAGGTCAAGTTTCAACTTACACGAATCATGGTAGTTAATGTGGTGAAGTATTTGCCAGAAGACTCAAAACTCAAAGATCCCCCTGAATAGTTCAGTCACAAAGTTTGCGATCACAGAGAAGATTGATTCTACACATTGATATGCAAAATTAGTAATTAATGACTGTCATTAACCAGAACCAAATGGAGTATACTACAAACGTCATAGATGGCCAACAGATCACTGTAAGAACTTATAATTGCTCTTATCCTCTTAACAGAGAGTAAAGAATCCATTGAGGTAATTCAAGAACATTAATATCATAAATGAAGTAAAACAGGTGCTATCAGTAATTAATGCAGAACATTGTGAAAATAAGTTAAAGTGATGCAACAGCAAGTTTAATTGAAATGATCAAGAAGGAAAGAACACTTAAAATTGGATACTCATATAGTTTAAAAGACAAGTTCAAAATACAAGCTTTAATAAGTTCCAAAATAGTACAAGGAAACTGCAAAAACAACTTGCTGATAGCTAGGACTAAATGATATGCAATTGACTTAAAAAATTCAGCATAAGAATTAAAGATATAGGATTGAGTAGGATTGATTACCTTCATTACTTTGTATATCGTCTTCGACAACCTTTTCCTCTCCTATATGCTGATTCTCCTTATCACTTGAACCGCAATCAAGATGAACAAGACTTTCAACACAGACGTCTGAGCCAAAGTAGTCAGGCAAACCCCTAATATTTATCTCTCGTCCTTCCTCTCCCTTGACTAGATCATACCATAACAACTTCATGCGGTTATCCAAAAGTACATTCTTACCACGCTTTGAATATGCCAATGGCTTACAAAATTTACTTGGATAATCTAGTGAAAGTAATTTTGTCCACGAATACGGTTCTTTGTCTACTTCGTGGAGTATCCATGTGTCTGAAAAGCCCACCGAGTCCTCTTCACCTTCAACGACCAAAGAGCAGTGAGCCCAAAGAGATTCTTCCAACGACCCAATTGTAATTTCAACCTCAGAACTAATATCTTCATATAGGGGCGTTGGTATAATCCTATACTCTTCCGGTGCAAGATCAAATGCAACAATTAAGCTGCGGAAATTAGAATCAACACTTCGCTCCACACAAGTCCAGTATAAGGAACCACCAACATATGCACCATAACATCCACTTTTACAAACAAAATACGGAAAGTCTCCTATTTTTCTCCATATATTTGATTTCAAACTAAAAACATAAGCTTCCTTAACAATTTCCTCACCATTTAGTACTGCTGTAATATCCAACTGAAAAGACATCACAACTTTGTAATCATCATTGAAATGATCATACCCAAAGCCAAAATTATATTTAATATTCCCATTTGGATTCTGAGGAGTACTTGCACGAGGATGAATCAGGTCAATATAAGTACGAATAGTTGGATTCCAAAAGGTTATATGTTCATATCCATCGTACAATAAGACTACACCATTACAGGTGCCAATAAATTTACTGAAAAAATCCCAGTCCATAGGACATTTTAGTACAGAATGTAAGAGTGTATCAATATCAACACGATGCATACCTGCATCACTGCCAACAGAAGCCATTCCTATGCTCCTGCAAAGTATGATAAGATTAGAGCGAGTTCTCATGGAATTACACCAATGCAGGTTGGCAAAGTATCGACTGTCGATCAAATCACAATAGGCTTTCGAAACTGAGCGATAGCACAACAGTTTTTTGGCAGGTAAGTGAGCGAAAATGCATACCACTACCTCAAAGGGAGCATCAAAGAACATCTCCTTTGACATTTTTAAGGGGTTATAAGGATGAAGATGGGAAAAATGAAGAGTTGAAAGGATGAATATGAAATGAGTGTAACCAAAGTCTTTTGAGTTAAGGAAAAGGGGGATTATGTCATTAAAACTACGTGTAAGTTGGCTACCTGTAAGTTGGGCAGGACTAGGACTACGTGTAACAAGCACAATACTTTAGCAGCAATAAAAGAGATGAACATCCTCATCCCTTTGCATACAATGTCAATATGTAACGTATGCATTCTCCTACATGCATCCTCATCTTGAAGGGAAAAAAGCAAAGGGAGGGGTTAAAGGGAGGGGTTAGGCATGCCTCTCATTTGGGGTTCTGGGGTTCGGGCTGTTCTCGACACTAGCTATATCTCTAGTTATTGTTCTCAACACTTTGCTACTCTCTTCTTTTTTTTTTATGAATTTTATGGTATGTTTTGTGATGAAAAAGTATTAAGTTGTAATTATAAAATGAATATTTTTATTACTAGTTTAATTAATTTAGAATTAACAAATAATGTATTTTGGTATTGTAATTTAATTATTTTATATTAACTTTTAGCTTGTGACATTCTAGTTTGAATTTTGGGATTATTCAAGATTATGTACATTGATAATTTCAGTTTATAAAATGAATTTGATTTATTAGTTAATTGTATTAATATTATATAAATGTAATATATCTTACATTTGTTTTTTTTCTATAATCATTATTTTTTTATTATTTCTTGTAAGTTCTGGTCTAAATAACTTTCTTATGTAAATGAATTTAATATAATTATAATGATTTGTTTGGAGATTAATATTTATACATACTGATATCTTTTATAAATCAATGTAAATAGATACTTATAATTAATGGTAAAACTTTATTCTCATTAGTTCAAATACATTTTATATATTTTTAATTGTATATTTTTAAATTTTTTATCTCACTATGCATTCCAAATTTAATTATACTTTTGTATAAATTTGTTATATATATATATATATTTGCAAAAGATGATAATGATATTATATAATTGTATACATTCTCATTTATAATAATTTTTTTTGTAATTTGATTTTTTCAAAAAGAAATATAACATAGACAAATGTAGGTTTAAAATTCATCATTTCATAGATTGTATATCCCAAATACTCCAACATGAACTAAAACTAAAAACATAGATGTAAGTTTATAGTTGTGAATAAAGAGGAAACTATTTTTTTTAAATTTTCTAAGTATTTTAGATAATTACCAAATTGAAATATAAATAAGGAAGAATATTAAACAATCTAAAATATTTGGTTAGAAATGACTTATATATATATGACTTAAATAAATATGAGAAATCACTAATATTTAATCAAAATTTAATTAATGGGATAATTTTATTATTTTTCATAAAAGGATTGATTGATAATTGATTAAATAGTGCTAAATTTTAAACCTTTTCTAGCTACACTTTAATTAAGTTTCAAAAATAGTTATCCTCTTTTTAGTTTTGCCATGTTGTCGCTTGTTTTGTCCACTAGGTAGTCTTGTTCATAACTAATTTTTCTAAGAAAATTTATTCTCATGAGTTTTAAATTTTAACTAGTGTAGTTTATAAATTTAGAAATCAATATAAGATAACTAGTAATGTCCATTAATACCAACTTGCCAACTTATAAGTTTTAGGGATTATTTCATAGATATCCAAGTTTTACATTTTTTTTACAAAGTTACTATATTTTTAAAAAATAATTGTAAAAAT
The DNA here is from genome assembly GCF_009905375.1 of Apium graveolens. Lineage (NCBI taxonomy): Eukaryota > Viridiplantae > Streptophyta > Magnoliopsida > Apiales > Apiaceae > Apium > Apium graveolens. The sequence continues at coordinate 9,217,237 of NC_133654.1, read as the reverse complement.
ATGTTGTGCAACTTTGAAACCATTTTGCAACCAAGTCTGAAATTGAATTTGAAAAATATTTACGAAAATATGTTCTGCAAATTTCTAACCATATTTACAACATAATTTGTAACCGAAATGTAACTTAAACAAGCAATTGCACAATTTAAAATAAATGCAAGTTATTATGCAATATTGTATGTTAGGAATATGTTGTGAACTTGATAGTAAATTGAACAAAACACTTTAGTAGATTTAACTTAGTGTTTTTAGCTCTCGACGGATGTTCTATAATAGTCCCGACGGATGAACTTTATAGTCCCGACGGATGACCACTGAACTTTATAGCTCCCGACAGATGTTCTATAATAGTCCCAACGGATGAACTTTATAGTCCCTACGGATGACCACTGAACATCCATCAAGAGTATAGCTTATATAATAATAAGGCTTCTAGCACATGTGTGCAAATAATAATGTATTAGTTGAGTAGCTTGTATAGGATTCTTTAAGTCATGTTCTACTAGATTGATATACAGAATAGGGTGGCTAATTGTAAATATAAGATGTCTTGCAATTCCGTATAAGTGAAATAGAGTCAAGTGGCAGAAAGGCTCCTCACGGATGATCTACAAAGGCTCCCGACAGATAATCAACAAGGAATCCAACGGATGACCAACGTAGTCCCGACGGATGATCATATTCAAAAGTGCAGTTGACATTGACTATACAGTCACATGCGTCGGATGTTTACAAATGGAATGTGGCAGCCTGATTGCAGGATTTAGAGAACAAAGAAGCATTACAATTTTCATGCAATTATGAAGATATTCAAAGATGCTGGATAGTGTAATGAAGCAGCATGAAATTAGACTAAAAATAATTTTTGTTTTACTTGTTTGTCTTTTTATCATGTAACTTGGTAGTATATAAACCAAGTGAATGAGTAGACTTCATACACCTATACATTGGGAATATGCCTCATGGCCAAAATACTAGTAACAAACTAAAGACTCCAGAAATAGAATAAATGCAATGCAACAGAATTGAAAAAGAAAAAGAAGGTAACAACGATAAACTGAGTGGTCCAGGCAGCTAGCATTGATATGACAACATGTGTAAATTGAGGTGGCAGCTGACATGGAACATATACATCATTATAAGTAATTAATTTTATACAAACATGCATCAATTATAAAGATCCAACCGTATATTTACATATAAGCATCCATGATCCTAACATCATACTACAGACATTTATAACTTGAAGAGACAACTTGCATTACTAGTCATCAAAAGAACTGGATGATCGGACTTCATCTCCTTGGATCTCACATGTGTCGAGCTATAGTATTAAGAAACGCCGGATCTGTCATAAAAACTCTCAGAATTAATACTTGCAATCTACAGTGGTTTAACAAGTTGAATTTGTTTTTACAACGAGCCTCGTACTTAATTTAACTGATGCCAGAAGTGTCGCTTCCATGAGGAACACGGAAAGATTAGCTCCAACCGGTCAGGAGTAAAGGAAAGGAGCATGAGTGAAATTCAAAAATATAATTATTATTTGCAATTGAAAGAGGTCTTGCTACCATTTACTTGTATATTTGTAACCATAAACTATGACAGCTGCTGAACATTTTCCATGATACCAGTAGAATAAATGACAGATAAATGGCAATGTCTGATTAGTTTTATTGTATGAACCATTAAGATACACCCTAGAGTTGATCAACATATATGTAATAGAAGAAAAATCATTTGAATTATAAAGGTCAAGTTTCAACTTACACGAATCATGGTAGTTAATGTGGTGAAGTATTTGCCAGAAGACTCAAAACTCAAAGATCCCCCTGAATAGTTCAGTCACAAAGTTTGCGATCACAGAGAAGATTGATTCTACACATTGATATGCAAAATTAGTAATTAATGACTGTCATTAACCAGAACCAAATGGAGTATACTACAAACGTCATAGATGGCCAACAGATCACTGTAAGAACTTATAATTGCTCTTATCCTCTTAACAGAGAGTAAAGAATCCATTGAGGTAATTCAAGAACATTAATATCATAAATGAAGTAAAACAGGTGCTATCAGTAATTAATGCAGAACATTGTGAAAATAAGTTAAAGTGATGCAACAGCAAGTTTAATTGAAATGATCAAGAAGGAAAGAACACTTAAAATTGGATACTCATATAGTTTAAAAGACAAGTTCAAAATACAAGCTTTAATAAGTTCCAAAATAGTACAAGGAAACTGCAAAAACAACTTGCTGATAGCTAGGACTAAATGATATGCAATTGACTTAAAAAATTCAGCATAAGAATTAAAGATATAGGATTGAGTAGGATTGATTACCTTCATTACTTTGTATATCGTCTTCGACAACCTTTTCCTCTCCTATATGCTGATTCTCCTTATCACTTGAACCGCAATCAAGATGAACAAGACTTTCAACACAGACGTCTGAGCCAAAGTAGTCAGGCAAACCCCTAATATTTATCTCTCGTCCTTCCTCTCCCTTGACTAGATCATACCATAACAACTTCATGCGGTTATCCAAAAGTACATTCTTACCACGCTTTGAATATGCCAATGGCTTACAAAATTTACTTGGATAATCTAGTGAAAGTAATTTTGTCCACGAATACGGTTCTTTGTCTACTTCGTGGAGTATCCATGTGTCTGAAAAGCCCACCGAGTCCTCTTCACCTTCAACGACCAAAGAGCAGTGAGCCCAAAGAGATTCTTCCAACGACCCAATTGTAATTTCAACCTCAGAACTAATATCTTCATATAGGGGCGTTGGTATAATCCTATACTCTTCCGTTGCAAGATCAAATGCAACAATTAAGCTGCGGAAATTAGAATCAACACTTCGCTCCACACAAGTCCAGTATAAGGAACCACCAACATATGCACCATAACATCCACTTTTACAAACAAAATACGGAAAGTCTCCTATTTTTCTCCATATATTTGATTTCAAACTAAAAACATAAGCTTCCTTAACAATTTCCTCACCATTTAGTACTGCTGTAATATCCAACTGAAAAGACATCACCACTTTGTAATCATCATTGAAATGATCATACCCAAAGCCAAAATTATATTTAATATTCCCATTTGGATTCTGAGGAGTACTTGCACGAGGATGAATCAGGTCAATATAAGTACGAATAGTCGGATTCCAAAAGGTTATATGTTCATATCCATCGTACAATAAGACTACACCATTACAGGTGCCAATAAATTTACTGAAAAAATCCCAGTCCATAGGACATTTTAGTACAGAATGTAAGAGTGTATCAATATCAACACGATGCATACCTGCATCACTGCCAACAGAAGCCATTCCTATGCTCCTGCAAAGTATGATAAGATTAGAGCGAGTTCTCATGGAATTACACCAATGCAGGTTGGCAAAGTATCGACTGTCGATCAAATCACAATAGGCTTTCGAAACTGAGCGATAGCACAACAGTTTTTTGGCAGGTAAGTGAGCGAAAATGCATACCACTACCTCAAAGGGAGCATCAAAGAACATCTCCTTTGACATTTTTAAGGGGTTATAAGGATGAAGATGGGAAAAATGAAGAGTTGAAAGGATGAATATGAAATGAGTGTAACCAAAGTCTTTTGAGTTAAGGAAAAGGGGGATTATGTCATTAAAACTACGTGTAAGTTGGCTACGTGTAAGTTGGGCAGGACTAGGACTACGTGTAACAAGCACAATACTTTGCTACTCTCTTCTTTTTTTTTTTATGAATTTTATGGTATGTTTTGTGATGAAAAAGTATTAAGTTGTAATTATAAAATGAATATTTCTATTACTAGTTTAATTAATTTAGAATTAACAAATAATGTATTTTGGTATTGTAATTTAATTATTTTATATTAACTTTTAGCTTGTGACATTCTAGTTTGAATTTTGGGATTATTCAAGATTATGTACATTGATAATTTCAGTTTATAAAATGAATTTGATTTATTAGTTAATTGTATTAATATTATATAAATGTAATATATCTTTCATTTGTTTTTCTTCTATAATCATTATTTTTTGATTATTTTTTGTAAGTTCTGGTCTAAATAACTTTCTTATGTAAATGAATTTAATATAATTATAATGATTTGTTTGGAGATTAATATTTATACATACTGATATCTTTTATAAATCAATGTAAATAGATACTTATAATTAATGGTAAAACTTTATTCTCATTAGTTCAAATACATTTTATATATTTTTAATTGTATATTTTTAAAATTTTTATCTCACTATGCATTCCAAATTTAATTATACTTTTGTATAAATTTGTTATATATATATATTTGCAAAAGATGATAATGATATTATATAATTGTATACATTCTCATTTATAATAATTTTTTTTGTAATTTGATTTTTTCAAAAAGAAATGTAACATAGACAAATGTAGGTTTAAAATTCATCATTTCATAGATTGTATATCCCAAATACTCCAACATGAACTAAAACTAAAAACATAGATGTAAGTTTATAGTTGTGAATAAAGAGGAAACTATTTTTTTAAATTTTCTAAGTATTTTAGATAATTACCAAATTGAAATATAAATAAGGAAGAATATTAAATAATCTAAAATATTTGGTTAGAAATGACTTATATATATATGACTTAAATAAATATGAGAAATCACTAATATTTAATCAAAATTTAATTAATGGGATAATTTTATTATTTTTCATAAAAGGATTGATTGATAATTGATTAAATAGTGCTAAATTTTAAACCTTTTCTAGCTACACTTTAATTAAGTTTCAAAAATAGTTATCCTCTTTTTAGTTTTGCCATGTTGTCGCTTGTTTTGTCCACTAGGTAGTCTTGTTAATAACTAATTTTTCTAAGAAAATTTATTCTCATGAGTTTTAAATTTTAACTAGTGTAGTTTATAAATTTAGAAATCAATATAAGATAACTAGTAATGTCCATTAATACCAACTTGCCAACTTATAAGTTTTAGGGATTATTTCATAGATATCCAAGTTTTACATTTTTTTTACAAAGTTACTATATTTTTAAAAAATAATTGTAAAAATATGTTGTGCAACTTTGAAACCATTTTGCAACCAAGTTTGAAATTGAATTTGAAAAATATTTGCGAAAATATGTTCTGCAAATTTCTAACCATATTTACAAGATAATTTGTAACCGAAATGTAACTTAAACAAGCAATTGCACAATTTAAAATAAATGCAAGTTATTATGCAATATTGTATGTTAGGAATATGTTGTGAACTTGATAGTAAATTGAACAAAACACTTTAGTAGATTTAACTTAGTGTTTTTAGCTCTCGACGGATGTTCTATAATAGTCCCGACGGATGAACTTTATAGTCCCGACGGATGACCACTGAACATCCATCAAGAGTGTAGCTTATATAATAATAAGTCTTCTAGCACATGTGTGCAAATAATAATGTATTAGTTGAGTAGCTTGTATAGGATTCTTTAAGTCATGTTCTACTAGATTGATATACAGAATAGGGTGGCTAATTGTAAATATAAGATGTCTTGCAATTCCGTATAAGTGAAATAGAGTCAAGTGGCAGAAAGGCTCCTCACGGATGATCTACAAAGGCTCCCGACAGATAATCAACAAGGAATCCAACGGATGACCAACGTAGTCCCGACGGATGATCATATTCAAAAGTGCAGTTGACATTGACTATACAGTCACATGCGTCGGATGTTTACAAATGGAATGTGGCAGCCTGATTGCAGGATTTAGAGAACAAAGAAGCATTACAATTTTCATGCAATTATGAAGATATTCAAAGATGCTGGATAGTGTAATGAAGCAGCATGAAATTAGACTAAAAATAATTTTTGTTTTACTTGTTTGTCTTTTTATCATGTAACTTGGTAGTATATAAACCAAGTGTAGCGAGTAGAACAAGTTATCAAGAAAGTAAGCATTATTTTCAGAAAGGGATCTTTACTCCAACATCCTTCCTGCTCATCTTGTTAGTTGCTTTGATCTTTAAACTCTTAGTGTGTCAAGAGCTTGCTCTGATACCAATTGTTAATCCCGGACAATCTAATAGTTGAATTACAAAAGGGGGGGTTGAATATAATTCTTGGTTTCTTCTTCGATTTTAAGAACTTATCTAACAAATATACATGACGGTGTTTGAATATGCAAAAGTGCGAAATGAAAGTATTGATGTATTCAAACAGAAAGTAATTTAAACATAAGTATTTAAAAACTTTCTGGTGGATTGAACTTATCCACTAAATATATGTATATTTCGAGAACTCCGTGATACAAAGATTGTACACAGCTGCTTACAAGTAGAATCACAAGGAACGAAGAAATTCTTCAGAGATACAACCTTCTCTATTTCTCTAGTTGATTGCTTGATTTACTACGACCTACTCTTGATTTATATATTACCAAGTTACAAGTGAATAAAATAAACTAATAAAATAAAATGTGTCTTTGTCTAATAACATGCTTCTTCATTTCTCCATCCAGTATCTTTTGTTTTCTTCAAGAAAGCATGAAAATGAAAATGCTTTTTTATTCTCTAAAACCTGATTATAGGCTGCCACATTCCTTTTGTGTGTAATCAACCCATGTGACTGTCAAATCACTATCAACTCCTGTTTGAAATTCGTTATCCGTCGAGACTCAGTTGGATCATCCATTGAAACTCCATTGAATCATCCATCGAAACTCAATTGAATCATCCGTCGAAACTCAATTGAGTCATCCATTGAAATGTGACTTGGGTCATTCGTCGAAGCCTTGTGATGAACATCCGTCAAAAGTGTTTCCATAGCAGTTGACTCAATTTCACTTATGTAAAATTACTAGGCATCTAATATATACAATTTTCCAACCTATTTTACATATTATTCTTGCAGTCAACATAAATTAGAATGTCCTACAACTTCTAATTCTTTAAGGCATTACTACACACATGAATGTGCTACAAAATACTTATTAATACATAAACTACTCGTTCAACAGATGACATATAAGATCATCCGTCGAAAGCTACAAACACACTTAATCAAATTTACTAAGGTATTTTTACAACTTATCAAGCCTGTAACATGTTCCTAACACTGTGTTTAAATTGTGGGACGTACAACACTTTATGCAAAACCAGGCCATTCGAGAGTTTGACATCACCAGTGTGAGTTATCTTTGCCGTGTCACCAGTTGGTAACTTGATAATAAGTTCAGTTTTAGCTGGTTGAACATTCATCAAATTATCAAGACTTGATGTCATATGGTCACTTTCTCCGGAGTCTATAATCCAGGTGTCCTTATCTACATTCAACCTATTAATTGACACCATTCCTGAGAAATAATTTTCCAGTTCATCCTCAGTTTCATAACCTTTAACTTGGGACTTACCCTCACTTAGCAGTAACTTCAGTAATTGTTGTAGTTGTTGTGCTTTAGAAACAACTTCACTTTCATCAGCTTGTGAATTAACTTGGGCATTGTTGGCCATTTCGTGATGATCAACTCTATGATTTGACTAAACATGGTTGATAGCTCAAATTCACTGTGGTGTAGGACATCAGTTTGGGTTTCTTCTTGCTGGATAGCAGCAAATGCCATTTCCACACTAGGTAAGGGAATCCGCATTAAAAGTTGACTACGAACAGCAGAGTAACACTCATCTAAACCATTTAAAATTGAAACAGTTTTGACTCAGCCTTTTGGGTTTCAATAGCGGTTAAAAGAGATGTCACATCAATGGCTATAGTGGTTACAATCGACAAGGTATTCATAGAGTCAAGCTCTTCCCATAACCTACTGAGGGTAGTAAAATAATCATTAATTTTTAGCTTGTTTTGTTTATGCCCAAAGAGGTCTTTACTCGACTTATACTTTCGAGACCCATTGCTTAACAAAAAGCGCTTTTCAAGCTCAAGCCATATATCATAAGCAGTATTAATGAACAAAATAGACTGCCTTATATTATCAAATACGTTACTATGAAGCCAAGAAATTAATAGGTCATTGCACGTATCCCATTGTGCAGCTTTTGTTACATTATCTGTGCTCCTTTTGGCTGTACCATTCAAGAACCCCAACTTTCTTTTGGATGATAGCTGAATTTCAAAGGATCTTTTTCAGGACTTATAGTCACCAGCTCCTTGCAGATTTGTCACACTAATTGAGAGTGAATAATGAGATGGGTGTAAGAACAAAGGATTTTGCATATCTGCAAAGGTAAGACGTCCTCCAATTACCATGATACAGAAGTTTCTCAAAAAAAAAGACTTGTTTCTTTGTTAATCTGGAAGAATCAAATCAAGGATTGAGGAGAATGAAATAAAAGAAGAGTGCTTTGATATGATGGGTGAAAAGGGATGAAGCTAAATCTGCAGTGCTAGCTTTGATACTATGTAGACATCTAGAGCAAATAGTGAATTGCAGATAAAGCAATGAACAAGAAATACTAAGCAATGCTTCAATAATAATTCATTGTCATCTGAATGAGTAGACTTCATACACCTATACATTGGGAATATGCCTCATGGCCAAAATACTAGTAACAAACTAAAGACTCCAGAAATAGAATAAATGCAATGCAACAGAATTGAAAAAGAAAAAGAAGGTAACAACGATAAACTGAGTGGTCCAGGCAGCTAGCATTGATATGACAACATGTGTAAATTGAGGTGGCAGCTGACATGGAACATATACATCATTATAAGTAATTAATTTTATACAAACATGCATCAATTATAAAGATCCAACCGTATATTTACATATAAGCATCCATGATCCTAACATCATACTACAGACATTTATAACTTGAAGAGACAACTTGCATTACTAGTCATCAAAAGAACTGGATGATCGGACTTCATCTCCTTGGATCTCACATGTGTCGAGCTATAGTATTAAGAAACGCCGGATCTGTCATAAAAACTCTCAGAATTAATATTTGCAATCTACAGTGGTTTAACAAGTTGAATTTGTTTTTACAACGAGCCTCGTACTTAATTTAACTGATGCCAGAAGTGTCGCTTCCATGAGGAACACGGAAAGATTAGCTCCAACCGGTCAGGAGTAAAGGAAAGGAGCATGAGTGAAATTCAAAAATATAATTATTATTTGCAATTGAAAGAGGTCTTGCTACCATTTACTTGTATATTTGTAACCATAAACTATGACAGCTGCTGAACATTTTCCATGATACCAGTAGAATAAATGACAGATAAATGGCAATGTCTGATTAGTTTTATTGTATGAACCATTAAGATACACCCTAGAGTTGATCAACATATATGTAATAGAAGAAAAATCATTTGAATTATAAAGGTCAAGTTTCAACTTACACGAATCATGGTAGTTAATGTGGTGAAGTATTTGCCAGAAGACTCAAAACTCAAAGATCCCCCTGAATAGTTCAGTCACAAAGTTTGCGATCACAGAGAAGATTGATTCTACACATTGATATGCAAAATTAGTAATTAATGACTGTCATTAACCAGAACCAAATGGAGTATACTACAAACGTCATAGATGGCCAACAGATCACTGTAAGAACTTATAATTGCTCTTATCCTCTTAACAGAGAGTAAAGAATCCATTGAGGTAATTCAAGAACATTAATATCATAAATGAAGTAAAACAGGTGCTATCAGTAATTAATGCAGAACATTGTGAAAATAAGTTAAAGTGATGCAACAGCAAGTTTAATTGAAATGATCAAGAAGGAAAGAACACTTAAAATTGGATACTCATATAGTTTAAAAGACAAGTTCAAAATACAAGCTTTAATAAGTTCCAAAATAGTACAAGGAAACTGCAAAAACAACTTGCTGATAGCTAGGACTAAATGATATGCAATTGACTTAAAAAATTCAGCATAAGAATTAAAGATATAGGATTGAGTAGGATTGATTACCTTCATTACTTTGTATATCGTCTTCGACAACCTTTTCCTCTCCTATATGCTGATTCTCCTTATCACTTGAACCGCAATCAAGATGAACAAGACTTTCAACACAGACGTCTGAGCCAAAGTAGTCAGGCAAACCCCTAATATTTATCTCTCGTCCTTCCTCTCCCTTGACTAGATCATACCATAACAACTTCATGCGGTTATCCAAAAGTACATTCTTACCACGCTTTGAATATGCCAATGGCTTACAAAATTTACTTGGATAATCTAGTGAAAGTAATTTTGTCCACGAATACGGTTCTTTGTCTACTTCGTGGAGTATCCATGTGTCTGAAAAGCCCACCGAGTCCTCTTCACCTTCAACGACCAAAGAGCAGTGAGCCCAAAGAGATTCTTCCAACGACCCAATTGTAATTTCAACCTCAGAACTAATATCTTCATATAGGGGCGTTGGTATAATCCTATACTCTTCCGTTGCAAGATCAAATGCAACAATTAAGCTGCGGAAATTAGAATCAACACTTCGCTCCACACAAGTCCAGTATAAGGAACCACCAACATATGCACCATAACATCCACTTTTACAAACAAAATACGGAAAGTCTCCTATTTTTCTCCATATATTTGATTTCAAACTAAAAACATAAGCTTCCTTAACAATTTCCTCACCATTTAGTACTGCTGTAATATCCAACTGAAAAGACATCACCACTTTGTAATCATCATTGAAATGATCATACCCAAAGCCAAAATTATATTTAATATTCCCATTTGGATTCTGAGGAGTACTTGCACGAGGATGAATCAGGTCAATATAAGTACGAATAGTCGGATTCCAAAAGGTTATATGTTCATATCCATCGTACAATAAGACTACACCATTACAGGTGCCAATAAATTTACTGAAAAAATCCCAGTCCATAGGACATTTTAGTACAGAATGTAAGAGTGTATCAATATCAACACGATGCATACCTGCATCACTGCCAACAGAAGCCATTCCTATGCTCCTGCAAAGTATGATAAGATTAGAGCGAGTTCTCATGGAATTACACCAATGCAGGTTGGCAAAGTATCGACTGTCGATCAAATCACAATAGGCTTTCGAAACTGAGCGATAGCACAACAGTTTTTTGGCAGGTAAGTGAGCGAAAATGAATACCACTACCTCAAAGGGAGCATCAAAGAACATCTCCTTTGACATTTTTAAGGGGTTATAAGGATGAAGATGGGAAAAATGAAGAGTTGAAAGGATGAATATGAAATGAGTGTAACCAAAGTCTTTTGAGTTAAGGAAAAGGGGGATTATGTCATTAAAACTACGTGTAAGTTGGCTACGTGTAAGTTGGGCAGGACTAGGACTACGTGTAACAAGCACAATACTTTAGCAGCAATAAAAGAGATGAACATCCTCATCCCTTTGCATACAATGTCAATATGTAACGTATGCATTCTCCTATATGCATCCTCATCTTGAAGGGAAAAAAGCAAAGGGAGGGGTTAAAGGGAGGGGTTAGGCATGCCTCTCATTTGGGGTTCTGGGGTTCGGGCTGTTCTCGACACTAGCTATCATTAGGTGCTATCTCTAGTTATTGTTCTCAACACTTTGCTACTCTCTTCTTTTTTTTTTTTATGAATTTTATGGTATGTTTTGTGATGAAAAAGTATTAAGTTGTAATTATAAAATGAATATTTCTATTACTAGTTTAATTAATTTAGAATTAACAAATAATGTATTTTGGTATTGTAATTTAATTATTTTATATAACTTTTAGCTTGTGACATTCTAGTTTGAATTTTGGGATTATTCAAGATTATGTACATTGATAATTTCAGTTTATAAAATGAATTTGATTTATTAGTTAATTGTATTAATATTATATAAATGTAATATATCTTTCATTTGTTTTTTTTCTATAATCATTATTTTTTGATTATTTCTTGTAAGTTCTGGTCTAAATAACTTTCTTATGTAAATGAATTTAATATAATTATAATGATTTGTTTGGAGATTAATATTTATAAATACTGATATCTTTTATAAATCAATGTAAATAGATACTTATAATTAATGGTAAAACTTTATTCTCATTAGTTTAAATACATTTTATATATTTTTAATTGTATATTTTTAAAATTTTTATCTCACTATGCATTCCAAATTTAATTATACTTTTGTATAAATTTGTTATATATATATATATTTGCAAAAGATGATAATGATATTATATAATTGTATACATTCTCATTTATAATAATTTTTTTTGTAATTTGATTTTTTCAAAAAGAAATGTAACATAGACAAATGTAGGTTTAAAATTCATCATTTCATAGATTGTATATCCCAAATACTCCAACATGAACTAAAACTAAAAACATAGATGTAAGTTTATAGTTGTGAATAAAGAGGAAACTATTTTTTTAAATTTTCTAAGTATTTTAGATAATTACCAAATTGAAATATAAATAAGGAAGAATATTAAATAATCTAAAATATTTGGTTAGAAATGACTTATATATATATGACTTAAATAAATATGAGAAATCACTAATATTTAATCAAAATTTAATTAATGGGATAATTTTATTATTTTTCATAAAAGGATTGATTGATAATTGATTAAATAGTGCTAAATTTTAAACCTTTTCTAGCTACACTTTAATTAAGTTTCAAAAATAGTTATCCTCTTTTTAGTTTTGCCATGTTGTCGCTTGTTTTGTCCACTAGGTAGTCTTGTTAATAACTAATTTTTCTAAGAAAATTTATTCTCATGAGTTTTAAATTTTAACTAGTGTAGTTTATAAATTTAGAAATCAATATAAGATAACTAGTAATGTCCATTAATACCAACTTGCCAACTTATAAGTTTTAGGGATTATTTCATAGATATCCAAGTTTTACATTTTTTTTACAAAGTTACTATATTTTTAAAAAATAATTGTAAAAATATGTTGTGCAACTTTGAAACCATTTTGCAACCAAGTCTGAAATTGAATTTGAAAAATATTTGCGAAAATATGTTCTGCAAATTTCTAACCATATTTACAACACAATTTGTAACCGAAATGTAACTTAAACAAGCAATTGCACAATTTAAAATAAATGCAAGTTATTATGCAATATTGTATGTTAGGAATATGTTGTGAACTTGATAGTAAATTGAACAAAACACTTTAGTAGATTTAACTTAGTGTTTTTAGCTCCCGACAGATGTTCTATAATAGTCCCAACGGATGAACTTTATAGTCCCTACGGATGACCACTGAACATCCATCAAGAGTATAGCTTATATAATAATAAGGCTTCTAGCACATGTGTGCAAATAATAATGTATTAGTTGAGTAGCTTGTATAGGATTCTTTAAGTCATGTTCTACTAGATTGATATACAGAATAGGGTGGCTAATTGTAAATATAAGATGTCTTGCAATTCAGTATAAGTGAAATAGAGTCAAGTGGCAGAAAGGCTCCTCACGGATGATCTACAAAGGCTCCCGACAGATAATCAACAAGGAATCCAACGGATGACCAACGTAGTCCCGACGGATGATCATATTCAAAAGTTCAGTTGACATTGACTATACAGTCACATGCGTCGGATGTTTATAAATGGAATGTGGCAGCCTAATTGCAGGATTTAGAGAACAAAGAAGCATTACAATTTTCATGCAATTATGAAGATATTCAAAGATGCTGGATAGTGTAATGAAGCAGCATGAAATTAGACTAAAAATAATTTCTGTTTTACTTGTTTGTCTTTTTATCATGTAACTTGGTAGTATATAAACCAAGTGTAGCGAGTAGAACAAGTTATCAAGAAAGTAAGCATTATTTTCAGAAAGGGATCTTTACTCCAACATCCTTCCTGCTCATCTTGTTAGTTGCTTTGATCTTTAAACTCTTAGTGTGTCAAGAGCTTGCTCTGATACCAATTGTTAATCCCGGACAATCTAATAGTTGAATTACAAAAGGGGGGGTTGAATATAATTCTTGGTTTCTTCTTCGATTTTAAGAACTTATCTAACAAATATACATGACGGTGTTTGAATATGCAAAAGTGCGAAATGAAAGTATTGATGTATTCAAACAGAAAGTAATTTAAACATAAGTATTTAAAAACTTTCTGGTGGATTGAACTTATCCACTAAATATATGTATATTTCGAGAACTCCGTGATACAAAGATTGTACACAGCTGCTTACAAGTAGAATCACAAGGAACGAAGAAATTCTTCAGAGATACAACCTTCTCTATTTCTCTAGTTGATTGCTTGATTTACTACGACCTACTCTTGATTTATATATTACCAAGTTACAAGTGAATAAAATAAACTAATAAAATAAAATGTGTCTTTGTCTAATAACATGCTTCTTCATTTCTCCATCCAGTATCTTTGGTTTTCTTCAAGAAAGCATGAAAATGAAAATTCTTTTTTATTCTCTAAAACCTGATTATAGGCTGCCACATTCCTTTTGTGTGTAATCAACCCATGTGACTGTCAAATCACTATCAACTCCTGTTTGAAATTCGTTATCCGTCGAGACTCAGTTGGATCATCCATTGAAACTCCATTGAATCATCCATCGAAACTCAATTGAATCATCCGTCGAAACTCAATTGAGTCATCCATTGAAATGTGACTTGGGTCATTCGTCGAAGCCTTGTGATGAACATCCGTCAAAAGTGTTTCCATAGCAATTGACTCAATTTTACTTATGTAAAATTACAAGGCATCTAATATATACAATTTTCCAACCTATTTTACATATTATTCTTGCAGTCAACATAAATTAGAATGTCCTACAACTTCTAATTCTTTAAGGCATTACAACACACAGGAATGTGCTACAAAATACTTATTAATACATAAACTACTCGTTCAACAGATGACATATAAGATCATCCGTCGAAAGCTACAAACACACTTAATCAAATTTACTAAGGAATTTTTACAACTTATCAAGCCTGTAACATGTTCCTAACACTGTGTTTAAATTGTGGGACGTACAATACTTTATGCAAAACCAGGCCATTCGAGAGTTTGACATCACCAGTGTGAGTTATCTTTGCCGTGTCACCAGTTGGTAACTTGATAATAAGTTCAGTTTTAGCAGGTTGAACATTCATCAAATTATCAAGACTTGATGTCATATGGTCACTTTCTCCGGAGTCTATAATCCAGGTGTCCTTATCTACATTCAACCTATTAATTGACACCATTCCTGAGAAATAATTTTCCAGTTCATCCTCAGTTTCATAACCTTTAACTTGGGACTTACCCTCACTTAGCAGTAACTTCAGTAATTGTTGTAGTTGTTGTGCTTTAGAAACAACTTCACTTTCATCAGCTTGTGAATTAACTTGGGCATTGTTGGCCATTTCGTGATGATCAACTCTATGATTTGACTAAACATGGTTGATAGCTAAAATTCACTGTGGTGTAGGACATCAGTTTGGGTTTCTTCTTGCTGGATAGCAGCAAATGCCATTTCCACACTAGGTAAGGGAATCCGCATTAAAAGTTGACTACGAACAGCAGAGTAACACTCATCTAAACCATTTAAAATTGAAACAGTTTTGACTCAGCCTTTTGGGTTTCAATAGCGGTTAAAAGAGATGTCACATCAATGGCTATTGTGGTTACAATCGACAAGGTATTCATAGAGTCAAGCTCTTCCCATAAGCTACTGAGGGTAGTAAAATAATCATTAATTTTTAGCTTGTTTTGTTTATGCCCAAAGAGGTCTTTACTCGACTTATACTTTCGAGACCCATTGCTTAACAAAAAGCGCTTTTCAAGCTCAAGCCATATATCATAAGCAGTATTAATGAACAAAATAGACTGCCTTATATTATCAAATACGTTACTATGAAGCCAAGAAATTAACAGGTCATTGCACGTATCCCATTGTGCAGCTTTTGTTACATTATCTGTGCTCCTTTTGGCTGTACCATTCAAGAACCCCAACTTTCTTTTGGATGATAGCTGAATTTCAAAGGATCTTTTTCAGGACTTATAGTCACCAGCTCCTTGCAGATTTGTCACACTAATTGAGAGTGAATAATGAGATGGGTGTAAGAACAAAGGATTTTGCATATCTGCAAAGGTAAGACGTCCTCCAATTACCATGATACAGAAGTTTCTCAAAAAAAAAGACTTGTTTCTTTGTTAATCTGGAAGAATCAAATCAAGGATTGAGGAGAATGAAATAAAAGAAGAGTGCTTTGATATGATGGGTGAAAAGGGATGAAGCTAAATCTGCAGTGCTAGCTTTGATACTATGTAGACATCTAGAGCAAATAGTGAATTGCAGATAAAGCAATGAACAAGAAATACTAAGCAATGCTTCAATAATAATTCATTGTCATCTGAATGAGTAGACTTCATACACCTATACATTGGGAATATGCCTCATGGCCAAAATACTAGTAACAAACTAAAGACTCCAGAAATAGAATAAATGCAATGCAACAGAATTGAAAAAGAAAAAGAAGGTAACAACGATAAACTGAGTGGTCCAGGCAGCTAGCATTGATATGACAACATGTGTAAATTGAGGTGGCAGCTGACATGGAACATATACATCATTATAAGTAATTAATTTTATACAAACATGCATCAATTATAAAGATCCAACCGTATATTTACATATAAGCATCCATGATCCTAACATCATACTATAGACATTTATAACTTGAAGAGACAACTTGCATTACTAGTCATCAAAAGAACTGGATGATCGGACTTCATCTCCTTGGATCTCACATGTGTCGAGCTATAGTATTAAGAAACGCCGGATCTGTCATAAAAACTCTCAGAATTAATACTTGCAATCTACAGTGGTTTAACAAGTTGAATTTGTTTTTACAACGAGCCTCGTACTTAATTTAACTGATGCCAGAAGTGTCGCTTCCATGAGGAACACGGAAAGATTAGCTCCAACCGGTCAGGAGTAAAGGAAAGGAGCATGAGTGAAATTCAAAAATATTATTATTATTTGCAATTGAAAGAGGTCTTGCTACCATTTACTTGTATATTTGTAACCATAAACTATGACAGCTGCTGAACATTTTCCATGATACCAGTAGAATAAATGACAGATAAATGGCAATGTCTGATTAGTTTTATTGTATGAACCATTAAGATACACCCTAGAGTTGATCAACATATATGTAATAGAAGAAAAATCATTTGAATTATAAAGGTCAAGTTTCAACTTACACGAATCATGGTAGTTAATGTGGTGAAGTATTTGCCAGAAGACTCAAAACTCAAAGTTCCCCCTGAATAGTTCAGTCACAAAGTTTGCGATCACAGAGAAGATTGATTCTACACATTGATATGCAAAATTAGTAATTAATGACTGTCATTAACCAGAACCAAATGGAGTATACTACAAACGTCATAGATGGCCAACAGATCACTGTAAGAACTTATAATTGCTCTTATCCTCTTAACAGAGAGTAAAGAATCCATTGAGGTAATTCAAGAACATTAATATCATAAATGAAGTAAAACAGGTGCTATCAGTAATTAATGCAGAACATTGTGAAAATAAGTTAAAGTGATGCAACAGCAAGTTTAATTGAAATGATCAAGAAGGAAAGAACACTTAAAATTGGATACTCATATAGTTTAAAAGACAAGTTCAAAATACAAGCTTTAATAAGTTCCAAAATAGTACAAGGAAACTGCAAAAACAACTTGCTGATAGCTAGGACTAAATGATATGCAATTGACTTAAAAAATTCAGCATAAGAATTAAAGATATAGGATTGAGTAGGATTGATTACCTTCATTACTTTGTATATCGTCTTCGACAACCTTTTCCTCTCCTATATGCTGATTCTCCTTATCACTTGAACCGCAATCAAGATGAACAAGACTTTCAACACAGACGTCTGAGCCAAAGTAGTCAGGCAAACCCCTAATATTTATCTCTCGTCCTTCCTCTCCCTTGACTGGATCATACCATAACAACTTCATGCGGTTATCCAAAAGTACATTCTTACCACGCTTTGAATATGCCAATGGCTTACAAAATTTACTTGGATAATCTAGTGAAAGTAATTTTGTCCACGAATACGGTTCTTTGTCTACTTCGTGGAGTATCCATGTGTCTGAAAAGCCCACCGAGTCCTCTTCACCTTCAACGACCAAAGAGCAGTGAGCCCAAAGAGATTCTTCCAACGACCCAATTGTAATTTCAACCTCAGAACTAATATCTTCATATAGGGGCGTTGGTATAATCCTATACTCTTCCGTTGCAAGATCAAATGCAACAATTAAGCTGCGGAAATTAGAATCAACACTTCGCTCCACACAAGTCCAGTATAAGGAACCACCAACATATGCACCATAACATCCACTTTTACAAACAAAATACGGAAAGTCTCCTATTTTTCTCCATATATTTGATTTCAAACTAAAAACATAAGCTTCCTTAACAATTTCCTCACCATTTAGTACTGCTGTAATATCCAACTGAAAAGACATCACCACTTTGTAATCATCATTGAAATGATCATACCCAAAGCCAAAATTATATTTAATATTCCCATTTGGATTCTGAGGAGTACTTGCACGAGGATGAATCAGGTCAATATAAGTACGAATAGTCGGATTCCAAAAGGTTATATGTTCATATCCATCGTACAATAAGACTACACCATTACAGGTGCCAATAAATTTACTGAAAAAATCCCAGTCCATAGGACATTTTAGTACAGAATGTAAGAGTGTATCAATATCAACACGATGCATACCTGCATCACTGCCAACAGAAGCCATTCCTATGCTCCTGCAAAGTATGATAAGATTAGAGCGAGTTCTCATGGAATTACACCAATGCAGGTTGGCAAAGTATCGACTGTCGATCAAATCACAATAGGCTTTCGAAACTGAGCGATAGCACAACAGTTTTTTGGCAGGTAAGTGAGCGAAAATGCATACCACTACCTCAAAGGGAGCATCAAAGAACATCTCCTTTGACATTTTTAAGGGGTTATAAGGATGAAGATGGGAAAAATTGAAGAGTTGAAAGGATGAATATGAAATGAGTGTAACCAAAGTCTTTTGAGTTAAGGAAAAGGGGGATTATGTCATTAAAACTACGTGTAAGTTGGCTACGTGTAAGTTGGGCAGGACTAGGACTACGTGTAACAAGCACAATACTTTAGCAGCAATAAAAGAGATGAACATCCTCATCCCTTTGCATACAATGTCAATATGTAACGTATGCATTCTCCTATATGCATCCTCATCTTGAAGGGAAAAAAGCAAAGGGAGGGGTTAAAGGGAGGGGTTAGGCATGCCTCTCATTTGGGGTTCTGGGGTTTAGCTATCATTAGGTGCTATCTCTAGTTATTGTTCTCAACACTTTGCTACTCTCTTCTTTTTTTTTTTTATGAATTTTATGGTATGTTTTGTGATGAAAAAGTATTAAGTTGTAATTATAAAATGAATATTTCTATTACTAGTTTAATTAATTTAGAATTAACAAATAATGTATTTTGGTATTGTAATTTAATTATTTTATATTAACTTTTAGCTTGTGACATTCTAGTTTGAATTTTGGGATTATTCAAGATTATGTACATTCATAATTTCAGTTTATAAAATGAATTCGATTTATTAGTTAATTGTATTAATATTATATAAATGTAATATATCTTTCATTTGTTTTTCTTCTATAATCATTATTTTTTTATTATTTCTTGTAAGTTCTGGTCTAAATAACTTTCTTATGTAAATGAATTTAATATAATTATAATGATTTGTTTGGAGATTAATATTTATACATACTGATATCTTTTATAAATCAATGTAAATAGATACTTATAATTAATGGTAAAACTTTATTCTCATTAGTTCAAATACATTTTATATATTTTTAATTGTATATTTTTAAAATTTTTATCTCACTATGCATTCCAAATTTAATTATACTTTGTATAAATTTGTTATATATATATATATTTGCAAAAGATGATAATGATATTATATAATTGTATACATTCTCATTTATAATAATTTTTTTTGTAATTTGATTTTTTCAAAAAGAAATGTAACATAGACAAATGTAGGTTTAAAATTCATCATTTCATAGATTGTATATCCCAAATACTCCAACATGAACTAAAACTAAAAACATAGATGTAAGTTTATAGTTGTGAATAAAGAGGAAACTATTTTTTTAAATTTTCTAAGTATTTTAGATAATTACCAAATTGAAATATAAATAAGGAAGAATATTAAATAATCTAAAATATTTGGTTAGAAATGACTTATATATATATGACTTAAATAAATATGAGAAATCACTAATATTTAATCAAAATTTAATTAATGGGATAATTTTATTATTTTTCATAAAAGGATTGATTGATAATTGATTAAATAGTGCTAAATTTTAAACCTTTTCTAGCTACACTTTAATTAAGTTTCAAAAATAGTTATCCTCTTTTTAGTTTTGCCATGTTGTCGCTTGTTTTGTCCACTAGGTAGTCTTGTTAATAACTAATTTTTCTAAGAAAATTTATTCTCATGAGTTTTAAATTTTAACTAGTGTAGTTTATAAATTTAGAAATCAATATAAGATAACTAGTAATGTCCATTAATACCAACTTGCCAACTTATAAGTTTTAGGGATTATTTCATAGATATCCAAGTTTTACATTTTTTTTACAAAGTTACTATATTTTTAAAAAATAATTGTAAAAATATGTTGTGCAACTTTGAAACCATTTTGCAACCAAGTTTGAAATTGAATTTGAAAAATATTTGCGAAAATATGTTCTGCAAATTTCTAACCATATTTACAACATAATTTGTAACCGAAATGTAACTTAAACAAGCAATTGCACAATTTAAAATAAATGCAAGTTATTATGCAATATTGTATGTTAGGAATATGTTGTGAACTTGATAGTAAATTGAACAAAACACTTTAGTAGATTTAACTTAGTGTTTTTAGCTCTCGACGGATGTTCTATAATAGTCCCGACGGATGAACTTTATAGTCCCGACGGATGACCACTGAACATCCATCAAGAGTGTAGCTTATATAATAATAAGTCTTCTAGCACATGTGTGCAAATAATAATGTATTAGTTGAGTAGCTTGTATAGGATTCTTTAAGTCATGTTCTACTAGATTGATATACAGAATAGGGTGGCTAATTGTAAATATAAGATGTCTTGCAATTCCGTATAAGTGAAATAGAGTCAAGTGGCAGAAAGGCTCCTCACGGATGATCTACAAAGGCTCCCGACAGATAATCAACAAGGAATCCAACGGATGACCAACGTAGTCCCGACGGATGATCATATTCAAAAGTGCAGTTGACATTGACTATACAGTCACATGCGTCGGGTGTTTACAAATGGAATGTGGCAGCCTAATTGCAGGATTTAGAGAACAAAGAAGCATTACAATTTTCATGCAATTATGAAGATATTCAAAGATGCTGGATAGTGTAATGAAGCAGCATGAAATTAGACTAAAAATAATTTTTGTTTTACTTGTTTGTCTTTTTATCATGTAACTTGGTAGTATATAAACCAAGTGTAGCGAGTAGAACAAGTTATCAAGAAAGTAAGCATTATTTTCAGAAAGGGATCTTTACTCCAACATCCTTCCTGCTCATCTTGTTAGTTGCTTTGATCTTTAAACTCTTAGTGTGTCAAGAGCTTGCTCTGATACCAATTGTTAATCCCGGACAATCTAATAGTTGAATTACAAAATGGGGGGTTGAATATAATTCTTGGTTTCTTCTTCGATTTTAAGAACTTATCTAACAAATATACATGACGGTGTTTGAATATGCAAAAGTGCGAAATGAAAGTATTGATGTATTCAAACAGAAAGTAATTTAAACATAAATATTTAAAACTTTCTGGTGGATTGAACTTATCCACTAGATATATGTATATTTCGAGAACTCCGTGATACAAAGATTGTACACAGCTGCTTACAAGTAGAATCACAAGGAACGAAGAAATTCTTCAGAGATACAACCTTCTCTATTTCTCTAGTTGATTGCTTGATTTACTACGAGCTACTCTTGGTTTATATATTACCAAGTTACAAGTGAATAAAATAAACTAATAAAATAAAATGTGTCTTTGTCTAATAACATGCTTCTTCATTTCTCCATCCAGTATCTTTGGTTTTCTTCAAGAAAGCATGAAAATAAAAATGCTTTTTTATTCTCTAAAACCTGATTATAGGCTGCCACATTCCTTTTGTGTGTAATCAACCCATGTGACTGTCAAATCACTATCAACTCCTGTTTGAAATTCGTTATCCGTCGAGACTCAGTTGGATCATCCATTGAAACTCCATTGAATCATCCATCGAAACTCAATTGAATCATCCGTCGAAACTCAATTGAGTCATCCATTGAAATGTGACTTGGGTCATTCGTCGAAGCCTTGTGATGAACATCCGTCAAAAGTGTTTCCATAGCAGTTGACTCAATTTCACTTATGTAAAATTACAAGGCATCTAATATATAC